>NC_055683.1:7099790-7220171 GCF_017639745.1 Melanotaenia boesemani | reverse complement strand
ATAAAAAAGCACTTTTGTATCTGAAATATTTTAACAATCTCAGTAGTGTACAGGTGGATTGATTTTATGATTTTAAACATATTTGTTTTATTGAACCACAATGGATGTTAAAATGAAGAAAGGAACACATGTCTAATTCAAAAACATAACTTTACAGAAATATCAATTTAAATAGATAATGAACGACAACTTTCCAATTTAATATTGAAATCAGGAAATTTTTACAAAGTTTCATGCAGGTTTAGGCTGGGTCACAGCAACTTACAGGTGTATACCGTCCACCATGTTAGAGATACCTTCATTATTATGAAGGTAAATCAGGACGTATTCAGCCATCATTGGAATACATTAAGGTTTAGTGATCCCAGTTGCAGCAACTATGATGTAAAATCATTAAGAATTAAATCTAATCGAGAAGAAATATGCATGCAAGTATAAATTAAAATAAAAGTAAGCTGGCCGTCAACTAGAGCAGTTTTTCTCATATTGGGGTACATGTTACTCCTTGGGATACCCAGAGACACTACAGGGGGCACATTCTTAGTTAATAGAGCTGAATTCCATTTGTATTATGATGAGGGTTAGTTAGATGGTCAGAATTACAGCACACATGTGGGAATGTACATGCATGAACATTAAAATAACAGCTTGAGATAGCTCCTGTATGTTGCTGAAAATGTGCATGTCTGACTAAAAGATAACACCTTCCACCTCCATTTGTCTATACACTGCAATACTTATTCACATTTATATGTATTTATTTAGTTAAAAATTCCTTTAAGCAACCCCCTGCAGTACTCTGCAGAACCATGAGGTTTACAGACCCCCTTGAAGACCTCTGGGTTGACTGTACATAACTAACGACAACTTTCCAATTTAATATTGAAATCAGGACATTTTACAAAGTTTCATGCAGGGTTTAGGCTGGGTCACAGCAACTTACAGGTGTTATACCGTCCACCATGTTAGAGATACCTTCATAATAATGAAGCAAATCAGGAAGTATTCAGCCATCATTGTGTAGCACTTGTCTCCTGATATAATAATAATTTACTGTTAATAATGTGAATGATGTATACTGGGAGACTGACTTAAACTTTGGGCCCTGTTTGGAAGGTTCTCGACTCAACTGAGAGGTAGAGGTCTTTTGCAATAATTAAGAAACACACCTGAAGCACAAATGGTTAACAGGTACCTTGTATTACCATGTACAACATAAACATGACAGAAATGAAATGAAAAGTCACTTGTTTACAAGTGTTGAGGTTCACATAAAGGAGATATAGTTAGAAAAAACTACTTTCCTCATAAGAAATGAGCGATGAGTAATTTTCCCAACCCGAGTGCACTCGTATTTAAGTTCCTTATCCAAATTCTGTAAATACTGGATCCAGATTAGGGCTAATATGATAACAAATCAAACAAACCAGTTCAATAGTTAGAGCCCTATATTCACACAATCAATTAATCACATTCATCACTAGCAGAACAACCAGATAACATTACACTCACATCTGGACAGTTTGAGTCCTTCCACAGCACAGGCAGTGTGGATATCAACTTGGGAAAGACAAAAGGGTGTCTTTTGGGGTCAATAGTCAAGTCAAATAAAATAACAACAAGTCAGTCTTAAGGTGAACGCTGTGCACGTGTTGTGAGTTCACGTTATGGTGGGTTCTGGCTGATAGTTTGTGGTGTTCTTATCCTACCACCATAACCTTGAGGAAAGTGAGGATATCCTTGTATGGTGGAGGATGCAAGCAGCTTCTCAAGACCAATCCTTCAACAGGTGCGAGGATCAGGCAGTCTCATCTGGGTTGGCTCGCCATCGATGCTTCAACTCAAACCCAAAAACCTGGCCAATTCGGGAGTTTAACTCTCATGAACGCCGTTCAGAAAGCTCGATCAGCTCAGCATACCAGCTCACACAAGCAGCGTGTCACCATCGTCTGTCCGTAGTTTCTCAGCAGAGGCTGCTCACAGTCCTACAAGTGCTCTGATTGGGTAAAGCACGGCTGAGCAAGCAGCAAGCTCTGCTCTGATTGGCTGAGGCACATTTTCACTTCAACCCTTTATCACCTGGGTTACACCCTCCCCTCCTGAATCCATGCACGTCCCGTTGCATGTACTACCAGGCTGTGCAGTCACAACAGGGAATGTTTGGTTGGGAAGTAAGTCTGGGTCATACCCATTTAAAGCATCCGTATAAGCCACTGATAACTCTTGGAAAAGAGCTTGTACAATGGAAATTAAAGGGTTGCCTATTTGAGGATAATGAAACCTTTTTGGTTTCTCTCTGTGCCTCTGTGATCGTCTGAGCACAGTTTCAGGTTCCTGGTTTCTGACAAAATCAGGCTGACTGTCCAGTAGCACATCTGCTGTGTTTACATCAGTACTTTCATCACTGTGACATTTAAGGTTTTCTGACTCTTCACTTGGGGCTGAATCGCTCTCTTGTTCCTGAATTATGTCCAGGGAGGGACACGGTTCATCAAGAAAAGCTTTAGAGGGGGTTTCTGATATGTCTGGTGCACTGTCTCTATCAGGAAACATCTCTGGGGAAAACTGACTGTCAAGAACCTCATTCTCTGCAGTGGTTATTTCAGTCGATTCCCCTGCAGGATCAGGAGTAACCACATCCACCCTTTCAGTGTCTGAGACTTCAGGTGAATAAGGTTCCTCAATCAGCGGATAGTCAGCAGTGGGTCCAAGTAAAGGATCTGAACTCTGAGGACAAGCCTCATCGGTCTCAATTTCCCCTTCTCTGGTGTTTGGGAGGTCATATACAACAGAGAACCTGGTGGTGGTATGACACAAAGGCTCCGGGTGGTAGATGGGAAGTTCATCCTCCCAATCACTGGAACAGACAGCTTCATTCTCAGTATCACCCAGTGTTTGCCGCGTCCGCGGCCGTTGTACAGATTTGGGCTGAGGAGGCTCTCCTGCTGCTGTAACAGGGAGAAAACTGCAAGGTAACAAGAGATCGCGATGTAAAGTCCGCACGGGACCTTGCTTGGTCTCAGGTCGCACAGTATAAACTGGGAGCGTTCCAAAGCACTTTACCACAATGTGGATATCTGCTTCCCACTTATCTGCAAGTTTATGCTTACCCCGTAGTCGCACACTTCTCACTAAAACTCTATCCCCTACTTCAAGAGTAGAATTGGTCACTTTTTTGTCAAATCTGGTCTTATTTCTTTCAGCCACCTTCTGGGCATTCCGAGAGGCTAATTCATAGCTCTCTGCAAGCCGGGCCCTGAGGTTTTGCACATACTGGGAATGTGTCTTTTGCTGATTTTCCCGGAGAGGCAATCCATAAGCAAGGTCAACTGGTAGTCTGGGTTTACGCCCAAACATCAACTCATAAGGAGTGAACCCCGTGACTTCACTTCGAGTACAGTTATACGCATGTACTAAAGGTCTTACAAACTCTTTCCAATTTGATTTCTGTTTGTTTTCCAAAGTTCCCAACATGCTTAACAGTGTTCGGTTAAATCTCTCCACAGGGTTACCCCGAGGGTGATACGGGGTGGTCCTGATTTTCTGGATACCTGAAACCTCACAGAGCTCCTTGATGAGTCTGGACTCAAAATCAGGACCTTGGTCACTGTGTAACTTTTCAGGTATACCAAAGTTCACAATAAAGTTATCCCACAGACATCTGGCAACAGTTTTTGCCTTCTGGTTGCTTGTGGGAACGGCAATGGCAAACTTAGTAAAATGATCCGTTAACACAAGGATGTCCTTTGTGTTACTGCTGTCAGGTTCAATAGTAAGAAAATCCATACATACTAACTCTAGTGGTCGTGTAGATTTTATATTCACCAGGGGGGCTGCTTTTTCAGAGAGACTTTTTCTGCGCACACAGCGGTCGCAAGTCTTCACCTTGCGCTCAATGTCGACGGACATTCGAGGCCAATAGAACCTTGTTCTGACCAGATCTAAAGTCCTATCGATCCCCATATGTCCCATGTCATCGTGCAAACTCTGCAAAACTGATGCTCGAAGCTCTTCAGGTAGGACTAACTGGTAAGTGACAAGGTTGGTATCATGAATCCTCCTGTACAATACCTCATCACGTAGCTCCAATCTGTTCCACTCCCTTAAGAGCAGAGGGAGCTCTGGCAGTTCTTTTCGCACAGTGGGCGGTGGTTTTTCTCCAAGTTCCATCTGTGCAATCACTTCTCTAATAGAAGGATCAGCTCTCTGCTTCTCTTTCAGTTCAGAGTGAGAAAGGATAGGGATGACTGGCAAACCCTGCTGATCCTCTTCAGCATAACCATCTGGAATGACACTGGAAGAGACTGTAAGCGACTCAACTAGAGCAATACTACAGTCACTGGAACAAGCGTCATCCTGGACCTTAATAAGGTGGTTCTGACAAATTGCATAGACAGCATCTTGGTCAACCACTTCTGCAGTTTCATCATCAGTCAGGTGTCGTCTCACAAACAGATTTATGCGCTCTTGCTCTTTCTTTGCCAGAATATCGTCAGTGAGTTCTGCATGGGGTCGTCTAGAGAGGCCATCGGCATCCAGATTTTGTTTGCCTGCACGAAACTGGAGTTTGAATGAGAAGTTAGATAAAGCCGCCAGCCATCTATACCCAGTTGCATCTAACTTCGCAGTGGTAAGTATATAGGTCAGAGGGTTACTGTCGGTGACAACAGTAAACTGACTACCATAAAGGTAATCATGAAATTTCTCCGTTACTGACCACTTGAGCGCAAGAAACTCCAGTTTGTGGGCTGGATACCGTGATTCGCTTCTTGACAGACCTCGACTGGCAAAAGCAATGGCTCTGAGTTTGCCTTCTTGTTCCTGGTATAATGCTGCTCCCAAGCCAGTTGTACTGGCATCTGTGTGCAGGATGTAAGGCTGCTGTGGGTCTGCAAAACCAAGAACAGGTGCAGTGGTAAGTTTCTCAATAACCATCTCAAAGGCATTTTGGCACTCAGGTGTCCAGCGGCTCTCAAAAGGTTGCTTAGGATCATGGTACTGTTCTTGTTTCCCTGAAACCTTTGAACCTTTGCGATTTGGAGGATATCCCCGAGTCAGGTTATTTAGCGGCCTAACAATGGCTGCATAATCCTTAATGAAGCGGCGATAGTAGCCTGAGAAGCCTAGAAATGCTCGCAGTTCTTTTAAAGTTTTGGGAATTGGCCAGGTCTTTAAAGCCTCCGTCTTTTCTGGGTCTGTTTTAACACCATGTTCAGAAACTATGTGCCCAAGATAGCGGACATTTGTCTGAAAAAACCTGCACTTCTCAGGAGATAACTTCAAGCCATACTCCTTAAGGCGGTTGAGCACACGCATAAGCCTACTCTCATGCTCTTCCAGAGACTTGGAGAAAATGATCAAGTCATCCAAAAAGACGAGAACCTCCTTCAAGTTCATATCACCTAAACATTTCTCCATTAGTCTCTGGAAGGTACTGGGTGCGTTCGTTATGCCCTGCGGCATACGATTGAACTCCCAGAAACCTAATGGGGTGACAAAGGCCGTCTTTGGTTTGTCAGCCTCTTCAACCTCAATCTGGTAATAGCCTGACTTAAGGTCGAGAACTGAGAACCACTTAGATCCTGTCAGTGCTGAAAAGGTATCTTCGAGTTTTGGAAGAGCATACGCATCCTTTACCGTTTGCAAATTAAGCTTGCGATAGTCGATACACAAGCGAACATCATTGTTGCGCTTTCTCACAACAACAATGGGAGAGGAAAAGGGAGATTCTGATTCCCTTATAACACCAGTGTCAAGCAACTCTTGCAGGTGTCTCCTCACAGCCTCAATGTCCTGAGGATGTATGGGTCTTGCACGATGTTTGAAGGGAGCTTCATCATTGAGTTTAATGTGATGCTTCACCTTGTCAGTGCACCCAAAATCCAAATCATGGTGAGCAAAAACCTCAGGTATCTCATTTAGTTTTTTAGAGATGCGCTCTTTCCACTCTGTAGCAATAGGAGAGTCTCCAAAGTTAAACCTCAAGCCTGATGTTGCATGGCTTTCAGCATTGACCGTGGCAGTCACATTGTGTTGTTGCAAGATGCTATTGAGCGCCTCAAGCTCAGCAACAACACAATTGGGTGAGATTGTGATGTTTTGATCAGATTCATTTCTTATCACGACAGGTATCTTTTGGTGCGTGCTTGCTGGAAGAGTAATGAGGCAACTTGTTACACAAAGGCCACCAGGCAATGATGACTGGGAAGGATGCCCCACAATAGCCCATTTATCTGTGCATGGGCTAATTAGGTTAGCCGAACCCTCCAGAACAACAGTCTGTCCTGCGGAAACCACAGCAGGAATGCTTCCAAGCATTCTGACTAAGCCAATGTTGCCATCCTTGCTCTGCTTGTGTCTCAGTTCAAGTGTGTTGAGCACTGCCCTATAGCCATAGGGGAAAGGTAAGTGATTTGGAGTCTTAATTTCCAAATACTTTTCATACAAAGTGTCAAGTGTATTTGTTCCTATTAACACAGGTGACTGGACACCTGGGTGTACATCAGGAACGATAAGTGCAAGGGTAAGTATGTCAATGTCAGTTCCAAGGAAATCCTTGGGAAAGGTGATCAACACCTCTAGATAACCTAGATAAGGAACAGGCTGACCTGCCGCACCTTCAACCTCCAACAGGTCATGAAGGGGTTTTATATCTTGTCCAGAGAGGTTTTGTCTGTAAAATGACTCTGGAATTGTGGTTACTTGTGAACCTGTATCCAGTAAACAGTTACATTCCATACCGGCTACTTTGGCCGTGGCTGTACATTTAGATCCTACTAAACCTTTCGGAAGTTTGCATGCAGATTTATTTAACTGTGACCGTCCAAGGTTAGCATGCTGGTCATATTTTTTCTTCCTGGGACATTCTTGTTCAGCTGTAGTCTCCATTTGCCCCTCAATAGAGACCATTTCTAGTTTAACTGGGTGGCAGCAGCTGTGGGATTTTCAATGTCCCATTTCTGCTGTCTTTCTTTTAACAGCTTACGTTTCTCTGCAACTAAAATGGGATCTGGGTCTTGATCGCAGTTAGGTTTGATGTGCCCATCCTCACCACATCGGAAGCAGTACCAAGGTTTTGGTCTAGAAGTTTGACTTTTTTGTGTCTGCTGCCCAAGGTCTTTGGTCAGTTTGGGACGACTCTGGTTGGTAAAGGGTTTGCTACTGGGAGCTTTCTTTGAGTTGGGTGTCTCTCTTTTCTGTTGTTTCACGGTTAGCACAGCCAACTGGCTCTGAAGCTCTGCAACTTGCTTACTCAGTTGCTGTGTAAGTGCATTGAGTGAGGCACATGCACCTTTTTCCTCATCACAGCTGTTTACAGTCTGTGCATTAACGGTGGCTTTCTGCTTGGAGTTGCCCAAATACTGTTTCATGTGCAAAGCTTTGGCTGTATGCCGATCTTCCTCAGTGCGCAGCAGTAAAAGCAGTTCAGCAAATGATGGTGGGTTTGCTTTTTTTTTGTTTTAACTGGAGTTCAGCAAGGAGGGAATTATCCCAGCATCCTCTGCAAAACTGAGTGAGAAGATGTTTGTCAACATCATTACTTGAAACTCCACCTCTTTTAAGAGCTAGGTTTAAACCTACCTGCAAACGCTGCAGGTATGCAGATGGCTTCTCACCAGCATCTTGAAAGGTACCCAAGAATTTGGCATAGAGCTCATCACCATCTTGAACAGTTCCAAAAGCAGAGTCTAACAACTCCAAATATGCAACTGGCAAGCTGGTGGGGCTCAAGTGTTTCACGATATCAGCCGCAGGAGGCAAAAGGCTCTCAAGAATCCTCCTGGAGCGCTGCACATCTGATACAGTGGGATCAGTCAGAATCAGCTCAACATTAGAGCGCCAAGTGTCAAAGTCTGTTTCTTGTGCGGGTCTGGGAATTTTCCCCGAGAATGCACGAAGTCTTAGTGGTGTCTGTGTATGCAATGCACTTTCATCCCTTTTCACTATATGTTCAACGACAACTCGTTGCACTTCGGGAGGTGTAAAGTCAAGCACGGTCCTTGAAGGAATGTCAGGTAGTTGCAACCTCTGAGCTGAGGGCACTGATCTGTCTGCCCCTGATTCCACCAATTTCACTTGAGGCTGGTCTGTATTAAACTGGGCTAAGGCGTCCCCAACAACTACCTCAGGAGTTAGGGGAACTGGATCATCCACCTTATGTCCAGAAGGAGTCATGTCAGAGATAGAATCACTGATGTGGGTCATCATGTCTCTAAGGACCTCAGCATAATCCCTCCCAGTAAGTTTAGCAAGCTCTTTCAACTCATTAAGGTATGTCTTGGTGGTAGTGTTCCCTTTGGTCTGTGTATAAACACTGGCTAATGATTGTACATGGTAGGTAGCCTCACCACTCTTAGCCACGTGGCTGTAAGGCAAGTGTGATGCTAGAGCCTCAACAGAAATCCCTGTGTTATACTCTATGATGGAATCATGAAAAAACTCTGAAGTATCATCATCTACTGATAGGATTCTATTAATAGATCCATACTGCTTCAGGAAATCTACAACTTCCTCATCCTGGTCTTCCCCAGTTAACCCACTAACTAATGCAACATTTGGGATTTTGATGCTGTGCTTCTGGATTATGTCCATTTTCCTCTTATTCCTGATGTCCTCAAATATTGCAAACAAATCCTCCACCTCCTGGCTGGCTCGCCAAAAATTTTATGTAGCACTTGTCTCCTGATATAATAATAATTTACTGTTAATAATGTGAATGATGTATACTGGGAGACTGACTTAACTTTGGGCCCTGTTTGGAAGGTTCTCGACTCAACTGAGAGGTAGAGGTCTTTTGCAATAATTAAGAAACACACCTGAAGCACAAAATGGTTAACAGGTACCTTGTATTACCATGTACAACATAAACATGACAGAAATGAAATGAAAAGTCACTTGTTTACAAGTGTTGAGGTTCACATAAAGGAGATATAGTTAGAAAAAAACTACTTTCCTCATAAGAAATGAGCGATGAGTAATTTTCCCAACCCGAGTGCACTCGTATTTAAGTTCCTTATCCAAATTCTGTAAATACTGGATCCAGATTAGGGCTAATATGATAACAAATCAAACAAACCAGTTCAATAGTTAGAGCCCTATATTCACACAATCAATTAATCACATTCATCACTAGCAGAACAACCAGATAACATTACACTCACATCTGGACAGTTGGAGTCCTTCCACAGCACAGGCAGTGTGGATATCAACTTGGGAAAGACAAAAGGGTGTCTTTTGGGGTCAATAGTCAAGTCAAATAAAATAACAACAAGTCAGTCTTAAGGTGAACGCTGTGCACATGTTGTGAGTTCACGTTATGGTGGGTTCTGGCTGATAGTTTGTGGTGTTCTTATCCTACCACCATAACCTTGAGGAAAGTGAGGATATCCTTGTATGGTGGAGGATGCAAGCAGCTTCTCAAGACCAATCCTTCAACAGGTGCGAGGATCAGGCAGTCTCATCTGGGTTGGCTCGCCATCGATGCTTCAACTCAAACCCAAAAACCTGGCCAATTCGGGAGTTTAACTCTCATGAACGCCGTTCAGAAAGCAGGAACGTTAACAGCTCGATCAGCTCAGCATACCAGCTCACACAAGCAGCGTGTCACCATCGTCTGTCCGTTGTTTCTCAGCAGAGGCTGCTCACAGTCCTACAAGTGCTCTGATTGGGTAAAGCACGGCTGAGCAAGCAGCAAGCTCTGCTCTGATTGGCTGAGGCACATTTTCACTTCAACCCTTTATCACCTGGGTTACAATTGGAATACATTAAGGTTTAGTGATCCCAGTTGCAGCAACTATGATGTAAAATCATTAAGAACTAAATCTAAGCAGAAGGGCCCCACATGGTGACGGATGAGAAATCAGGTGTGTAAGGAAGCCAAAAGTGTTCCAGGGTTTCTGGTTCACGTGGGCCCCATGAAGAACAAGACTGGACACGAGTATGTATGATGTTAGTTTTCTCAACGCCTTCCTATCTCAAGAACATAGAGAAAATGCTGCTAAATTGGTTTTGAACCACATTATTCCATTACCTGCATGCTGGCATTAATGGTGCTTGGATCCTCATTAGGCTGCTCTGTGGAGGACAACACAGTCTCAGCTGTCCCTGCAGAGGTCTGCATCTTTGTCATCTGGAATTTACACAAGAATTAACAGCAAATTAAGGACCACTGATACAATATTTACAATTTACTACTGGTCAAAGTTCACTCAGCTGAAAACCAGTATCTCCAACAGCATTTAAGATTGAAATCAGGACATTTTACAAAGTTTCATGCAGGTTTAGGCTGGGTCACAGCAACTTACAGGTGTATACCGTCCACCATGTTAGAGATACCTTCATAATAATGAAGCAAATCAGGACGTATTCAGCCATCATTGGAATACATTAAGGTTTAGTGATCCCAGTTGCAGCAACTATGATGTAAAATCATCAAGAACTAAATCTAAGCGGAAGGGCCCCACATGGTGACGGACGAGAAATCAGGTGTGTAAGGAAGCCAAAAGTGTTCCAGGGTTTCTGGTTCACGTGGGCCCCATGAAGAACAAGACTGGACACGAGTATGTATGATGTTAGTTTTCTCAATGCCTTCCTATCTCAAGAACATAGAGAAAATGCAGCTAAATAGGTTTTGAACCACATTATTCCATTACCTGCATGCTGGCATTAATGGTGCTTGGATCCTCATTAGGCTGCTCTGTGGAGGACAACACAGTCTCAGCTGTCCCTGCAGAGGTCTGCATCTTTGTCATCTGGAATTTACACAAGAATTAACAGCAAATTAAGGACCACTGATACAATATTTACAATTTACTACTGGTCAAAGTTCACTCAGCTGAAAACCAGTATCTCCAACAGCATTTAAGATTGAAATCAGGACATTTTACAAAGTTTCATGCAGGTTTAGGCTGGGTCACAGCAACTTACAGGTGTATACCGTCCACCATGTTAGAGATACCTTCATAATAATGAAGCAAATCAGGACGTATTCAGCCATCATTGGAATACATTAAGGTTTAGTGATCCCAGTTGCAGCAACTATGATGTAAAATCATTAAGAACTAAATCTAAGCAGAAGGGCCCCACATGGTGACGGATGAGAAATCAGGTGTGTAAGGAAGCCAAAAGTGTTCCAGGGTTTCTGGTTCACGTGGGCCCCATGAAGAACAAGACTGGACACGAGTATGTATGATGTTAGTTTTCTCAACGCCTTCCTATCTCAAGAACATAGAGAAAATGCTGCTAAATTGGTTTTGAACCACATTATTCCATTACCTGCATGCTGGCATTAATGGTGCTTGGATCCTCATTAGGCTGCTCTGTGGAGGACAACACAGTCTCAGCTGTCCCTGCAGAGGTCTGCATCTTTGTCATCTGGAATTTACACAAGAATTAACAGCAAATTAGGGACCACTGATACCATATTTACAATTTACTACTGGTCAAAGTTCACTCAGCTGAAAACCAGTATCTCCAACAGCATTTAAGATTGAAATCAGGACATTTTACAAAGTTTCATGCAGGTTTAGGCTGGGTCACAGCAACTTACAGGTGTATACCGTCCACCATGTTAGAGATACCTTCATAATAATGAAGCAAATCAGGACGTATTCAGCCATCATTGGAATACATTAAGGTTTAGTGATCCCAGTTGCAGCAACTATGATGTAAAATCATTAAGAACTAAATCTAAGCAGAAGGGCCCCACATGGTGACGGATGAGAAATCAGGTGTGTAAGGAAGCCAAAAGTGTTCCAGGGTTTCTGGTTCACGTGGGCCCCATGAAGAACAAGACTGGACACGAGTATGTATGATGTTAGTTTTCTCAATGCCTTCCTATCTCAAGAACATAGAGAAAATGCAGCTAAATAGGTTTTGAACCACATTATTCCATTACCTGCATGCTGGCATTAATGGTGCTTGGATCCTCATTAGGCTGCTCTGTGGAGGACAACACAGTCTCAGCTGTCCCTGCAGAGGTCTGCATCTTTGTCATCTGGAATTTACACAAGAATTAACAGCAAATTAGGGACCACTGATACCATATTTACAATTTACTACTGGTCAAAGTTCACTCAGCTGAAAACCAGTATCTCCAACAGCATTTAAGATTGAAATCAGGACATTTTACAAAGTTTCATGCAGGGTTTAGGCTGGGTCACAGCAACTTACAGGTGTATACCGTCCATCATGTTAGAGATACCTTCATAATAATGAAGCAAATCAGGACGTATTCAGCCATCATTGGAATACATTAAGGTTTAGTGATCCCAGTTGCAGCAACTATGATGTAAAATCATTAAGAACTAAATCTAAGCAGAAGGGCCCCACATGGTGACGGATGAGAAATCAGGTGTGTAAGGAAGCCAAAAGTGTTCCAGGGTTTCTGGTTCACGTGGGCCCCATGAAGAACAAGACTGGACACGAGTATGTATGATGTTAGGAAGGCGTTGAGAAAACTATCTCAAGAACATAGAGAAAATGCTGCTAAATTGGTTTTGAACCACATTATTCCATTACCTGCATGCTGGCATTAATGGTGCTTGGATCCTCATTAGGCTGCTCTGTGGAGGACAACACAGTCTCAGCTGTCCCTGCAGAGGTCTGCATCTTTGTCATCTGGAATTTACACAAGAATTAACAGCAAATTAAGGACCACTGATACCATATTTACAATTTACTACTGGTCAAAGTTCACTCAGCTGAAAACCAGTATCTCCAACAGCATTTAAGATTGAAATCAGGACATTTTACAAAGTTTCATGCAGGTTTAGGCTGGGTCACAGCAACTTACAGGTGTATACCGTCCACCATGTTAGAGATACCTTCATAATAATGAAGCAAATCAGGAAGTATTCAGCCATCATTGGAATACATTAAGGTTTAGTGATCCCAGTTGCAGCAACTATGATGTTAAATCATTAAGAACTAAATCTAAGCAGAAGGGCCCCACATGGTGACGGATGAGAAATCAGGTGTGTAAGGAAGCCAAAAGTGTTCCAGGGTTTCTGGTTCACGTGGGCCCCATGAAGAACAAGACTGGACACGAGTATGTATGATGTTAGTTTTCTCAACGCCTTCCTATCTCAAGAACATAGAGAAAATGCTGCTAAATTGGTTTTGAACCACATTATTCCATTACCTGCATGCTGGCATTAATGGTGCTTGGATCCTCATTAGGCTGCTCTGTGGAGGACAACACAGTCTCAGCTGTCCCTGCAGAGGTCTGCATCTTTGTCATCTGGAATTTACACAAGAATTAACAGCAAATTAGGGACCACTGATACCATATTTACAATTTACTACTGGTCAAAGTTCACTCAGCTGAAAACCAGTATCTCCAACAGCATTTAAGATTGAAATCAGGACATTTTACAAAGTTTCATGCAGGTTTAGGCTGGGTCACAGCAACTTACAGGTGTATACCGTCCACCATGTTAGAGATACCTTCATAATAATGAAGCAAATCAGGACGTATTCAGCCATCATTGGAATACATTAAGGTTTAGTGATCCCAGTTGCAGCAACTATGATGTAAAATCATTAAGAACTAAATCTAAGCGGAAGGGCCCCACATGGTGACGGATGAGAAATCAGGTGTGTAAGGAAGCCAAAAGTGTTCCAGGGTTTCTGGTTCACGTGGGCCCCATGAAGAACAAGACTGGACACGAGTATGTATGATGTTAGTTTTTTCAATGCCTTCCTATCTCAAGAACATAGAGAAAATGCTGCTAAATTGGTTTTGAACCACATTATTCCATTACCTGCATGCTGGCATTAATGGTGCTTGGATCCTCATTAGGCTGCTCTGTGGAGGACAACACAGTCTCAGCTGTCCCTGCAGAGGTCTGCATCTTTGTCATCTGGAATTTACACAAGAATTAACAGCAAATTAAGGACCACTGATACCATATTTACAATTTACTACTGGTCAAAGTTCACTCAGCTGAAAACCAGTATCTCCAACAGCATTTAAGATTGAAATCAGGACATTTTACAAAGTTTCATGCAGGTTTAGGCTGGGTCACAGCAACTTACAGGTGTATACCGTCCACCATGTTAGAGATACCTTCATAATAATGAAGCAAATCAGGAAGTATTCAGCCATCATTGGAATACATTAAGGTTTAGTGATCCCAGTTGCAGCAACTATGATGTTAAATCATTAAGAACTAAATCTAAGCAGAAGGGCCCCACATGGTGACGGATGAGAAATCAGGTGTGTAAGGAAGCCAAAAGTGTTCCAGGGTTTCTGGTTCACGTGGGCCCCATGAAGAACAAGACTGGACACGAGTATGTATGATGTTAGTTTTTTCAATGCCTTCCTATCTCAAGAACATAGAGAAAATGCTGCTAAATTGGTTTTGAACCACATTATTCCATTACCTGCATGCTGGCATTAATGGTGCTTGGATCCTCATTAGGCTGCTCTGTGGAGGACAACACAGTCTCAGCTGTCCCTGCAGAGGTCTGCATCTTTGTCATCTGGAATTTACACAAGAATTAACAGCAAATTAAGGACCACTGATACCATATTTACAATTTACTACTGGTCAAAGTTCACTCAGCTGAAAACCAGTATCTCCAACAGCATTTAAGATTGAAATCAGGACATTTTACAAAGTTTCATGCAGGTTTAGGCTGGGTCACAGCAACTTACAGGTGTATACCGTCCACCATGTTAGAGATACCTTCATAATAATGAAGCAAATCAGGACGTATTCAGCCATCATTGGAATACATTAAGGTTTAGTGATCCCAGTTGCAGCAACTATGATGTAAAATCATTAAGAACTAAATCTAAGCAGAAGGGCCCCACATGGTGACGGATGAGAAATCAGGTGTGTAAGGAAGCCAAAAGTGTTCCAGGGTTTCTGGTTCACGTGGGCCCCATGAAGAACAAGACTGGACACGAGTATGTATGATGTTAGTTTTCTCAACGCCTTCCTATCTCAAGAACATAGAGAAAATGCTGCTAAATTGGTTTTGAACCACATTATTCCATTACCTGCATGCTGGCATTAATGGTGCTTGGATCCTCATTAGGCTGCTCTGTGGAGGACAACACAGTCTCAGCTGTCCCTGCAGAGGTCTGCATCTTTGTCATCTGGAATTTACACAAGAATTAACAGCAAATTAGGGACCACTGATACCATATTTACAATTTACTACTGGTCAAAGTTCACTCAGCTGAAAACCAGTATCTCCAACAGCATTTAAGATTGAAATCAGGACATTTTACAAAGTTTCATGCAGGTTTAGGCTGGGTCACAGCAACTTACAGGTGTATACCGTCCACCATGTTAGAGATACCTTCATAATAATGAAGCAAATCAGGACGTATTCAGCCATCATTGGAATACATTAAGGTTTAGTGATCCCAGTTGCAGCAACTATGATGTAAAAAATCAAGAATTAAATCTAAGCGGAAGGGCCCCACATGGTGACGGATGAGAAATCAGGTGTGTAAGGAAGCCAAAAGTGTTCCAGGGTTTCTGGTTCACGTGGGCCCCATGAAGAACAAGACTGGACACGAGTATGTATGATGTTAGTTTTCTCAACGCCTTCCTATCTCAAGAACATAGAGAAAATGCAGCTAAATAGGTTTTGAACCACATTATTCCATTACCTGCATGCTGGCATTAATGGTGCTTGGATCCTCATTAGGCTGCTCTGTGGAGGACAACACAGTCTCAGCTGTCCCTGCAGAGGTCTGCATCTTTGTCATCTGGAATTTACACAAGAATTAACAGCAAATTAAGGACCACTGATACCATATTTACAATTTACTACTGGTCAAAGTTCACTCAGCTGAAAACCAGTATCTCCAACAGCATTTAAGATTGAAATCAGGACATTTTACAAAGTTTCATGCAGGTTTAGGCTGGGTCACAGCAACTTACAGGTGTATACCGTCCACCATGTTAGAGATACCTTCATAATAATGAAGCAAATCAGGACGTATTCAGCCATCATTGGAATACATTAAGGTTTAGTGATCCCAGTTGCAGCAACTATGATGTAAAATCATCAAGAACTAAATCTAAGCGGAAGGGCCCCACATGGTGACGGATGAGAAATCAGGTGTGTAAGGAAGCCAAAAGTGTTCCAGGGTTTCTGGTTCACGTGGGCCCCATGAAGAACAAGACTGGACACGAGTATGTATGATGTTAGTTTTCTCAACGCCTTCCTATCTCAAGAACATAGAGAAAATGCAGCTAAATAGGTTTTGAACCACATTATTCCATTACCTGCATGCTGGCATTAATGGTGCTTGGATCCTCATTAGGCTGCTCTGTGGAGGACAACACAGTCTCAGCTGTCCCTGCAGAGGTCTGCATCTTTGTCATCTGGAATTTATACAAGAATTAACAGCAAATTAGGGACCACTGATACCATATTTACAATTTACTACTGGTCAAAGTTCACTCAGCTGAAAACCAGTATCTCCAACAGCATTTAAGATTGAAATCAGGACATTTTACAAAGTTTCATGCAGGGTTTAGGCTGGGTCACAGCAACTTACAGGTGTATACCGTCCATCATGTTAGAGATACCTTCATAATAATGAAGCAAATCAGGACGTATTCAGCCATCATTGGAATACATTAAGGTTTAGTGATCCCAGTTGCAGCAACTATGATGTAAAATCATTAAGAACTAAATCTAAGCAGAAGGGCCCCACATGGTGACGGATGAGAAATCAGGTGTGTAAGGAAGCCAAAAGTGTTCCAGGGTTTCTGGTTCACGTGGGCCCCATGAAGAACAAGACTGGACACGAGTATGTATGATGTTAGTTTTCTCAACGCCTTCCTATCTCAAGAACATAGAGAAAATGCAGCTAAATAGGTTTTGAACCACATTATTCCATTACCTGCATGCTGGCATTAATGGTGCTTGGATCCTCATTAGGCTGCTCTGTGGAGGACAACACAGTCTCAGCTGTCCCTGCAGAGGTCTGCATCTTTGTCATCTGGAATTTAAATCCACAACAAGAACACATGTAGTAATCAAAAAATGAATACAAGATATTTTGTGAGGTTGAAAAACTGGAAAACATGCAATCATACATGCTCGACTCATCCACTCACTTTTTTACGCCATGGCCATTTCATTAGCCTCATAGCATAATTGCCTAAGTCACATTTCAGCTAAATTGTTATATCTGTCTAACTGTGCGCTGCTAATATTGCTGATAGACTGTGAATCATTGCTTGGAAAACCTTCAAATATGACTTAGGCAATTATGCTATGAAGCTAACGATTTAGAATCCCCATAGTTGTAATTAATTTCAGTCCCTACTTCTATTTTCACTACAGAAAACAGGCACAAATGTGGTCTTCCATTCACCACAATTTTTTTCATGGTGCAGTTTGGAGATCTGTGGTTGTCATTAACCAATCTTCCAAGGGATTTATCCTCTTTGGATGCATCAATACTAAAGCAGTATAAAATGTAAAAGGAAAACAGTTAAGAACAACTGATGTACAACTTTCTACTCAAATATCAAACCTTACACTGTAAAGAAATAATTTCAAATATAAAATATACATTACTCATGTCTACTTAAACTTTATTATGTGATAGCATGAAGACACAAGATAAAGCTCTCTTGTTACTCCAAAATGTCAACACAAATCAGTAATACTTTCAAGGAAAAACTGAAATGGATTTATTAGAATAAATTAATACACCTGACCCAGCATGTGTATTTAAATGATTTGATGAGTTTTTATTCCATAATCAGGTACTAAAAATTTTTATTTCAGGCTTAAATGAAAATCACATGAAAATCTACAAACCCCCAGCCCAAAGGAAAAAAAACACAAACATAAAAATAAGAAAACCACAACTGTTACATGCTTACCACCACCGACGATTCTGCCATTCAAATTCAAAGAGAAATGTACTCTCTCTCTCTGAGTAACATCTGGACCGGCATTCCTCCACAGATATTAGCTCACCTCTGTACTCCAAGACAAAGGTGCCTGGTTCAATGGGCTGGGCAGCGAATACTCCTCTTCCTAAAAGATTAAAAGATTTTAAAAGATTTTAGATTAAGATGTGATCAAGAAAGCATTGACTTATCCTTATCTGTAACATATATATATGCTAAAAATGTCCAGCTGTTACTGTCCTGCATGTTGTAGATGTTCCCCGATCCAACACACCTAATTCAAATTACACAGATTTTCTTCAACGCTTGTTAAGATTTGTACAAGTCTGTTAATAACCCATTAATCTAAACCGAAAATGTTTTGGAAAGCAGTCCTAAAATACTGGTACTTGATTTTCCTTAAAAAAAAAAAAAAACTCTTGCCAATTACACACGGCATAACCGTGACAAAAATAAGGATTTAAAACATTTCTTTTACAACAAACACTGGAGCAGGAAATTCAGTCTCACACAATACCCACCAAACACACACACACCCACAAAGGCCTTTCTACACCTTACCTTTGCAACTATCGATAAATCTTTCTATAAACCCTGGCTTGTCCGTAGAAGACTGTATGTATAACTTTGCCTCCTCAGTAGGATGAATCCTTTTCTTCCTTTTTATCATTATGGCTCTGAAAAAGAGAATTCTAATGTGATTACAGAGAAAACATCATTCACTAATCAATCCAAAGATTCACTTTTAAAACTAATGATTTTATTTATTAATGCAGCAACTGTCTAAACCTATGATACACAATGCTTTCCACAAGATAGCATAACTACAGTCATGCAGCTTCATGACAACTAGATTAATTTCCTGAACTGTAAATACTGATGAAGAAATGCAGTAACTTTGTTAATCTAAAGGTGTAAAATATTTGTCTATCCTTTAGGCAGTTCAGCTGTCACACATTCTCAATTGAAATGAAGAGCAGACTAATCATTACAGGACAGCCATATTCATCATAGCTCTTATTTTAATGAACTGTTATCAAAAGTCTGATTTGTTTACTTTAGTCTAAAGCATGTTTATTCCTGTCTTTTAGCCAGTCAGGGGAAAAAAAAATCCAAACAAGAGTGTAATTGCAGAAATCATAACACTTTTCATACAATATTTATCTATATATATGTAAACTAGGGTTGTCAAGAGATTAAAATTTTCCAATCAGATTAATTTGTAGCAACCCTATTGCTGGTCAGTGTCCCTGCCTGGCCCCCATCTAAACTTTTAGACCTGCCCCTGCATATCTTAAGTATAAATCTTTTCTACCACCTGTCAGCTACTTTATTAGAGAGGGGAGCTTCCCTGATTTAAATCTCAGAATATTGTTAATATTTTCTCTCACGTTTTTAATGGCCCATAAATGATCAGACCTATGTCTCCAACATCTACACAGCACCAATGATTTGGAGATTATGTTTTCTTGTTTCTGTGACAATGACATGGATCTGATTGACATGACACTGATAAATGTTAATCACTTTAGCTAGGAATAAAACCTTTGGATAAATATGTGCCGGTGTGAACCATGAAACGTGAGTTTCCTCCTACTAAGCTGAAAGATAAACACACGCAACAGGTCAATGGTGCCAGCGACAGAAAAGCCGATCAGCTGATTTACAACAGGAGAGGGAGGGGGGAGACGAGGCTGCCGCGGTGTGCAGAGGACCAGAGCAGACCCTCTCACCAGTAAAATGTGGGCGTTAAAGCATCCTCATCATACATGACATTGTTTATAAACGTCTTCGCTATAAAGGCGCTCACATCACTCTCAACTCCTGGCTGTGACTACCAACAAGTTTCTCTGTACAGACGTTACTGCCACTGCTCCACAAAAAGCCAAAAATCTGGCTTTCCTATTTTGTGATCTCCTTAAAACGATGCTATTGAAAATGTGCTGGCTACGGTCGGCCAATAACTTTAAAACTGCAACATACGCTCGGCTGTTACTAACGACTACTTTGGAATGTTTCCACACTACCTGACATGCGTCACTTGTGCAGCCTAATAAATATGACAAGTGGCCCAGAAACTACGAAAATCCATGTTATTTCAAGCCCGCATCTTTAATAGAATGTTTATCGACACAAGGCTGTCATCGGCAGAAAACAAAAACAAACAACAAAAAAAAAAAAGCCTGTCCTACGCCACACGCAACATGGTACATTATGTGCGTTCAATACACTTTATAAACCCATCTTCTTATCAAAGTGTGAACATTAAATCGACTGTTTCTATAAATGCTAGCAAGCTAGTTGTCGGCAAACGGTCCGACAAACTGTCCGACCGTCGAAGGAGCTGACAAAAGTATTTCACGGTGAAAAACTTATTACCAGCCGCCTGTTACTGATATAAGACATACATAAATCAAGCCAACTTACATTTATTGTTTGCTTGGCCTGATTTTGTGGTGATTTTATCCAAGATGTTTAATCAACTGCAGCGTGTGATCAGTACAGCCACGGTGCGTTTAAAGCCCACAGTAACGTGGGGCGAATCAGCGTTGTAAATAACTACGCACTTCTAATTTAATCTGGTCTGGTCTTAAAACTTTTGTTATAAAAATCACAGCAGTTTTTAATGATATTATGAATTTATATCGACCAGTTATTTTAAGAACGTGAGTTTTTAGTTACGTTTTTATGTCTTACATTTCTGACGATAATTAAATACCAATCGCTTACACACAAGCAAGCATATATATATATATATATATATATATATATATATATATATATATATATATATATATATATATATATATTTACTACCTGTGCAACTAACATTAGCAACTAACTAGCAAGCTAATGCTAATGTTACTTGCACATGGGCAAGCATGCTGTAGCAAGCTAGCAGTACATTCTAAAATATCTAAAATGACTAATTATAAGTTACAATTTCTTGTCCCAACGTTAGAAACAGACTACTGGGTTAAAACGACATAGAAAAGAGCCATGTCAAAGTAAAAAAAAAAATGCATACATATATATACATATATAATATTTAAATAAGCTTACCATGTGCTGTCATGACGAACTTGCTTGTCGGTGCCAAACAGACCATATCCATATTAGGGAAGTGGAGATCCAGCCCAAATTAGTTGCTGTTTTTACATACAGCCAGTCACGTTCAGTGTTATTTATTGTTAATTGTGACCTTGATCATCATTGGAGGTTTCATCGTCACTCAGTTCAGAACGCGTTCCTATTGGTTCTAATGATACACACTTTCTGAAGTGTGTATACTTGTAGTAACGGCCTCAAGCCTCTGCGATCGCTAGAGAGCACACACAGTTGACACACACATTTCCAGAAACTGTCACCTTGTGGGGAAAGTGAAAAAAAAGCAGGAGGCATGTCAGGGGAGGCTGTTATGCTAGGTTAAATAGCTAATCTTTGTGGGGCCCTGATTTTTGGGCCCCACGAAGCTCTTGGGCCCCACACCGTTGGTGGGCTCCCTGCCTCTGGGCCCCTTACTGTAGCAAATGTAAGTACACACACACACACACACACACACACACACACACACACACACACACACACACAGGCCTTCTACCCGAACCAGTAGAAAAACCTGTCATCATTTCTTTACTAACTATTTTTATATGAGCTGAAATAATAGAAAAGGAACCAGAAATGGGAACAAAAGGCATCATGATTAGAAAATAAACCTTCAGATGGAGACAGACTTTAAACCAATCGTATCTTCTCGTCTGGTCTGTAGGCTCAGGACGTCTGTGTGAGATCTTTGGTCATTTAGAAATGGATATCAGGTGTAATCTGCCGTGTTCTGCAGACTAAAGAGGAGAGGGAGCATCCAGCTTGTTATCAGTGGACAGGTGAACAGGTGCATCTCTGATGGGATGGCTGCATTAGTGTCGATGGCGTGAGCAGCTTCCACATCTGTGAAGCTCCATCAGTGCTGAGAAGACCTCGTTTAGACGTGTCTTAGTGAAACAGTAGTGATAGTCGTCTCTTTTTATGGAAATGTGATCAGTAAACACGCTATCATGGATCACTCATTGTGGATTTACCAGATAGTTTCTGAATAAACGCTGAGCTTGACGGGATAAAAATCCCAACCTTTCTGGGACTGGAGTTTTATTCCAGTGAATTTTTTCCACTAGAAGCTTTACTGTCCAGCTGGAAGGTCTTCAGTTCGGTAAACTCTGATTGGCTCCGTCCAATAATCCGACTGTAGGAACTATTGATGAGCGAGCTGCAGATAACAGGATCAGTTATCCATCACATTGATCAGAAGATGCTCTCCACTGTGTGTTTGCAGCGGAGCGGATGTTCTGGGAGGTGATGCAGCTCCGCAGGGAAACGTCCTTCTCCAACCTCGGTACTACAAAGACCAGCCGTGACCCACAGCCCCATCCTCCAATCACAGCGGACTCTTACAGAAGCCCCGCCCACCGCCTCCAGTTCTGGTTTAAAAAAAAAGAGACTGAAAGCGTTCCGTTGATCCGGATCTGGACTGGAATCCTGTTTGATATTTTCTCCTCACCAGTTAAATCCAGTATTTTAAGACATGAAGCTACAAGGCAGATCTTTAACATGAGAAGAAAAATGAAGCTGACGTCTTTAAATAAAACAAGTTCAATTTCTCAAATAATGTTTCAAGAATTATTCAAATTTACTAGAAATTCATTAAAGTAAATGAGTTAAAAACACAAAAGGGTGAATGAAATGAAAGATTGTGTTTTCGTGGAGACGAACATTCAGTGTTTTATAAATAAAGTTGTAATATTTCAGGACTGTTTAGAGGAGAGATGTGTCAACACAGATACACCTGTGACACAATGAGGTGATGATGATGTAACTCATGTACCTCATATACTCCACTACCTGGACTAATAGTTGCTGCTACACACGTCTGTAACATGTTGCATCTGTATATTCCAGCATGTATGTAGTAAGTATGTTCTACTGCACATACCAGTCCAGTGGGGATGACGGGAAGGATCGCTCCCAAAGCCAACACATCATCCCGTTCATTCCCTCTCTCTCTTCTCCTCCAGACTTCAGTCGACCATCTTCAGCTTCTATTTTCCTTTAGTTCTAGTAGCCGACAACACCTGTTCCAGTCTGGCTGCTTCTCTGTACATGGTGTTTATTTAATAGAGACTTTTGTTGTGTTATGTTGGTTTCTTCTAGAAGCCAGTCATGTAGCAGTGTGTCGTCATCAAGCTGCTTCTTCCTTTCAGTAACTAGTAACTGTCTGGAGCAGCTTGTTGTCGTGTCTAAGCTAGCATGTTATGCTACTTCTAGATGATGTTTGGAAAGTTTGCCACACTTTGATGGTGCCAGTAAAATTCCAGCCAGGTGTAGTTTCCGGATGTATAACCCCTACTTGTATCCTCCCAGAACACGGGGAGGGAACACGGCCCCCTCCCCAACCCACCGGAGAAGGATGGTTTTATGATCCAGGTTCCAGCAACGGGCAGGATTTGAACTAGACGCTGCACCGCTGGCGACTTACGGTTCTCCACCAACCCCACCACGCCACCGAGGACCTTCACACTCACACTTGTTCTCGTGGTGCTTTTATCTTTTCGTTTTGGCCGTTGGACGTGAAAACTGATGTGGTGAATGAAGAGGTTGGATCCCAGGTCCTCCTGCCTCCAGAGTCTTCTCCTACCAGCCTGAGCTGTTCTTCCAGAGATGTGAAGCTTCACTCTTTACTTTAGACTGGACTCTTAGAGGAGTTAAGAAGCTTTAAATTCATGGAGTTTAAACTGGAATTCATCACCTGCAAGCTGTAAGATTTGAACCTGCAGCTTGTTGAACTTCAGCCAGGTCTCCATGCCCCTGAGCTTTCCTCTCATACAGCTGCAGCCTCTGCAGCTTTTCTAACTCCTTCATTTGGCATCCAAAGGGTTAAAAAGTCTTTCCATCAGAAGGTTTGATCACAGTTCTACTGATAATCCAGGCTTCACCATCAGGGTGAGCCGTTCTCCCAGACACTCTGATAAACTTAAAGTTCTTCACTCTTTATTTTTAGCTGTTGGTCTTAAAAACCAACATCAGTGTTTCTGCAACATTTAGAGGATCTGAACTGGAAGCTTCTGCTTCCAGCTGCAGCTGAACATCATCCTGAGCTGCCCAGTCACAGCTTCCTCAGGGTTTCTGAGCAGGTTCGACTCTTTAACTCAGAGCTAAGAGTTTTCTTTACATTAACATACGTGTACATTTACACGTGTGTAGTAATCCTAACCACCTGAACTGACTCACCTTATAATACGTACAGAAGTCAGATTTATTAAGTAAGAAATATATAAAAGATAAAACTAGTTCTCTCCTGCCTTGGAAATGTTTTAACTCCCCTTGAGGAGCTTTATGGATATAATGTGACAGGACAGCAGAGGTGAGGACCCAAACGCAGACTGATGAGGCAGGAGACAAACCAACGCCATTATCCAGGATTTAATATCAAGGAACAAGGAAACCGATACAGACTGAACACGAAACAACAACAATGATCTGGCACCGAGTCAGAGAAACCAAGCGTAAATAAACAGAGGACGACTAACAGGGAACAGGTGAAGTGAGGGAGCAATCAGACCAGGTGAACTAACGAGCCGCAAACAAAACACACAACACACACGGGAACGAACAAAACTGGAAACTAAAGTAAACACGACAAAACCAAGAACATCACCTATGACCACGACATATAAGGCTCCTCTGATACTTCAGTATTATTCATTTCTTTTAGTAGTTTTTTGCTGAATAAAGATTTAAAAGCTGGACCTGACACAGGATATGAAAGAAAGGAGCCCTGAGAGGACTTTGTTGTAAAGAGCTGCTGTACAAATAAAGCTGGATTGAATTAAACAGAAGAGAAAAGGAGAGTAAAAAGTGGAGAGAGGACAAAGATAGAAACAACAGAAACAATAGAACAAGCAGCTGCAACACCGGTAGAGAAACAGAAAACATCCTACGGCCTCTATATGAAAACACAGCAGACAATCATCAGGAGCACCTGCAGAAAGACACACTGAAAACCATGAAAACAGCAGCAGAAAGTGTGTGTGTTCTACTATTCTTACACTTATACTTCATAGTCTGGACGGGGCTCAGCTTACATGCATGTTGTACTTGTATGATGGAGCATGTTACAAAGAAACTTCTAGAAAAAACTAAACATGTTGCTTTGCGTTGCTCGTTGCTGTTACACACTGGATGATCAGACACATGTGGAACTAACAGTTCTGGTCTTTCCTACGTTTCTCAGGCCTCCATCTATTGGTGGTTTTATTGTCATTAGTTTAATTTATTTCAGCCAGTGATGAAAATAAAGAAGCTTTGTTAGGCGTCATTCACACACAAACATGCAACAGAATGAAAGATGAAATCACGACAAACATCATCATCTGTTCTACAGTTTTTCTTCCTCTAACTTTATACCATAAAACAATAATAATAAATTCTATAAAGTCCTTTGTGCTGAATTAATTTAAGGTAAATTCTCTCCTGGAGCATTAGAAGCACTGCTAGGTATGCGGCATAATGGAGTGAATAAAGAAGATTTATGGTCCTGTTAACAGTTCTTGGCAGAGGTTGGTCACCACCATGCACCTCTGGAGGAACGTCAGTGTGTCTTCAGGTGTCTCGGGTTTGCCAGCTTGAAGACAAAGTCAGTGCAGAAGGCAGAGATGATCCCTTCCTCAACATCGTCTGCTTTCACAACGTTTGGAGCTCTTTTGGTGAAGAAGGCCATTTTCCAGTCTTGACCAGTCAGGAGAATAGTTGTGTGTGGAGATGGAAGGTCACGCTACAATCACACGGAACAAACACAACGAACCACATTAGAGCTCATTTTTTAATTCTTTGTAAAGTAAATAAACTATTTAGTGTGTAGTCAAATGTAATTAAATAATAAAAAGTTTATGTGTCCTTTCAACTATTTCTGTTTTAATTACATAATTTCAGTCATACAATCAATAAGAAAAGTTAACTTGCTAACTTTGTTGTGTGTGTTTGGTTCAGTTAAACACCACATGTCTGCATCAGAGTCTCCAAGAGGGATAAAAAGGTTCATGTTCTCCTTATAGACGTATGGGAGAAATATAAAGAGTCAATACCTGCAAGAGAAACAATACATTTAACATCTAAACCAGGTTTTAATGCTGGAAATTCTTGTTTCTGTATTTCAAAGGTTTCAGAAAGCTGAAGACAGCAAGAGGGTGATGTAGAGAAAATGTTGCTTCACTGGTCTGGGCGACATGGTTTAATATGCAGCTGTTAACTCCTGGTAACTCTTCAACGAGAGCCTCCTCTCTGGCCTCCAGGTACAGCTGGTATGGCAGAGATTTCTCTGGAGGCAGGTGAAGCACTTTTTGCAGACGCAGTCAAATCTTTGTCACTTCTTTCCCAAAGCTGGATGTTTTCGCTCCACTTCATCACAAACCTGCAGCTGAAGAAATATCAAACTGTCTTCAGTTTTACAATAATTGTAAATTTGTCCTCAACTAATCTGTGGTTCAGTACAGCCGAAGAAGGTTTGTAGAGATGGCTTCTGTAGAAATTGGCCCAGCAGCTTACTATTTAGACTAAAATCAGTTAAGAAAATATTTTCTGTAAACCTGAAACAGCTACACGTCAAAGAAAGGCCCAGAAAAATAAATAAAAATGAAATAAATGCTAAAACACTGGCTCTGTAACTGTTGAAGCTTCATTTACAACGTGAAGGACTGAAAGTGAGAAAGTTTCAGCAGGAAGAGAAAGGGAAGGAGCAGAAACAGCTGAGTTCGTGTCCACATGGGGACGAGTTTAAGTGTAGCCATAAAAAATGTCCAGCGTTTGGACATTTTGTCCTCATACAAGCAGCATTTTGGAAGCTTGTTAACACTCATTTTTGGAAGCAGGTCCCAAAGTGAATGAATCTGAAAGATCCATAGTTTTGTTTCTGCGTCTGTAGGAGCCATTTTTAAGTATCTGTATACAATGGGGGAAATAAGTATTGGACACGTCAACTTTTTTCTCATTATATTTATTTCCAAAGATGCCATTCATGTGACATTTCTTCCAGACACTGGTATTAACTCAAATAATCCACGCATGAAAAGAAATCACAAGATTCAAATCCATAAATAGTGATTATGTGGAATTAAGTGCAATAACACAGGAAAAAAGTATTGAACACACCATGGGAAAGCTGTATAGTTTGGCAAGGAAAGGCACCATACCATCTCAAACCTGAAAGTAATTAGTCTTTGTACTTCCTATAAGTGCAAACCAACATCAGCTGGGTTAGTGCTAATTGATGGCCCTATAAACAGGTTGTTTTTTTTACTAAGTAGTCAAACAAGACACATCTCATGATGGGTAAAAGCAAGGAGCTCTCTCAAGACCTTCGCAGCCTGATTGTTGCTCAGCATCAGAATGGAACTGGTTATAGACTTATCTCAAAGAATCTGAGTATTCCAGTAAGCACCGTTGGGGCCATTATCCGCAAGTGGAAGAAGCATCACCTTATCATCAACAGGCTGCGCACAGGAGCTCCTCGCAAGATTTCTGACCAGGGAGTCAGAAAGATGGTCAGAAGAGTTCTCAAAGAGCCAAGGACCACCCGGAAAGCGCTCCAGAAAGACATGGAGGCAGCAGGTACAAGTGTTACAGAGAAAACGATAGGCAATGCACTCCACCGCCATGGCCTCTATGGACGTTCAGCCCGCAAGACTCCGTTCCTCAAAAAAAGGCATGTTGAAGCTCGTTTACAGTTTGCTAAACAGCATCTGGATAAGCCTGTGGAATACTGGGAGAATGTTGTCTGGTCAGATGAGACCAAAATTGAACTTTTTGGCTGTCATACTACACACCATGTTTGGAGGAGAAATGGCACTGCACATCACCCAAATAACACTATACCAACAGTGAAGTTTGGTGGTGGAAACATCATGGCGTGGGGTTGTTTCTCATCTCGGGGTACTGGCAGACTTCATATAATTGAAGGAGCAATGAATGGAAACATCTATCGGCACATTCTTGAGATGAACCTGCTGCCATCCACCAGGATGATGAAGATGAGACGTGGCTGGACCTTTCAACAGGACAATGATCCGAAGCACACGGCAAAGTTGACTCTCGAATGGTTTAAAAAAAAGAAAATCAATGTGTTAGAATGGCCCAGTCAATCACCTGACCTAAATCCGATTGAACATTTGTGGAAAGAACTAAAGATAGGGGTTCACCAGAGGGCACCAAAGAATATTCAAGATTTGAAGACAATCTGTGCGGAGGAATGGGCAAAAATCACACCTGAGCAGTGTGGGCGATTAGTTCATACATACAAGAAGCGTCTGGAAGCAGTCATTGCAAACAAAGGCTTCTCCACAAAGTATTAAACGAGTCTCAGATAGTGTGTTCAATACTTTTTTCCTGTGTTATTGCACTTAATTCCACATAATCACTATTTATGGATTTGAATCTTGTGATTTCTTTTCATGCGTGGATTATTTGAGTTAATACCAGTGTCTGGAAGAAATGTCACATGAATGGCATCTTTGGAAATAAATATAATGAGAGAAAAGTTGACGTGTCCAATACTTATTTCCCCCATTGTATATCTTGTTTGGCCACCAGGGGGCAGCATTGTACAGTCTTTTGTCAGCGCCTATATAAGCAGGAACCTTCCTGCAGGAGACAGCAGGGCCGGAGTGGGACTCATTTAATGCCTCAGACCGGCCGCTTCAGATCACCACCTATTATCATTAAAATCATGTAATTATAACCTTACATGTTACGTCTACAAGAGCACAATGTTCTGTAAAACCTGGTAATTCAGTATAATTTTCTACAATATTTCTAATCCAGTGTAAGAAAGGGTTGCTTCACAATGTAGATTTATTTCAACATGAGTCCTCATCTCCAACATTATTCTTTACATCCTTTCAACAACATCAGAATCTAGATTCTGTTTCAATAAGTGTTCACAGACATTCAAACCTTAAAGGTCCCATATTATACACTTTATTCCCAATCTGAGACCATTCATTAATATCTAAATGAAATATTTCCGCCATGGTATGGACAAATCGACCCTCAGTTTGAGTGCAGCGGCTTCTCTTCACCTCCCTCTTTTTAGCAGCTTCAGAAATGTGCCGTTTATGGTGGGCGGAACCCTGGTGGAGCAGCTCAGCTGTTGGCTCCGCCCATCGCATCGCCCGTCATGAGGTGATTGACAGGTTAATATATTTTCAAGCTATCAGACTAATAAGACCGAAACGATAAAATAACTGCCAGCTCTTACCTCTCCAGCTGTGTCACGGACAGTTGGTATTGAACCTGGCTTCAGCTTCAAACGGTTGGCGAAGCCTGCTTTCCATGCACCCATGTTGTGGAAACAGTCCTCTTTGAAATGCTGGCCACAGACATGCAAAACCTTTGGAAGTTTTCCGGGTACATTTCCTCCAAAAATAAAATTAATCCACTCAGTCCTCGTGGGTTCAGTGGATGGAAGTAAAAAAACGTTTTCGTGTTCATTTATGCAGCCACAAACAGAACAGTGCTTCTGTCGCTTAGCCATGTCCGCTAACGAGGGTTGCCGAAGAGGGAAAAACACTGGGCGCTAGGTGATTTTTAGAGGGCGGGCTTTGAGAGCCGGTAGACGGGTCCATCGCTCTGTGGGGAGTGGTTATTGTCCCTTATGACGTCATAACGTACACGCTTTCAAACAAGCTCATTTCAGCGCTTACTTCCCTAGAGGTGGAGCAGGGGGGAGAGAGAGCGCCTGAAAGAGTTTCACACTTACGGGTCTCCTACACATGCGGGGGGACCAGTATGACTGTTCCAAAACCATTAAAAAGTGAATTTTGCATAATATGGGACCTTTAAAAAGAATAAATAGAATATTAAATAAGATTAATAAAATACAAAGTGTTGAAGTTTATGAAGTTTTAATAAACATGGTTTAGAAGCAATTAGAAAATAATTTTCTCAAAAGAAATGATTAAATCTCCATTAAAATATGAATCAATCTGAATTAAACTACAAGGGAAGTTTATTTGTACTAAAACACATTTCACATACGAGACAATTCAAAGTGAACATAAAACATTAAAATCATTACAAATGCTGCAAGAAAGCAGAAAAGACAGAAACAAACAGCAAAAATCACAATAAAATGAAAATTAAGTTAAAATGATTAAAAGCCAGATAAGTTAAAAGTTAGCTGCAGATTTCATGCATAGGTGCAGGAGAAAAGAAAAGTTTTAACCTGATTTAAAGTGTCTACGTTTGTGTAGTGATGTGATGTATAAATTTAGTGGCGCTGTCGCTGTATAACGCTGGGAGGTACAGAGAAGAAGTTCTCCAGAGAAAATGTGTGTTCTGAACAGCACGTTAGCTGTACGTTGTGGAGATTCCTGTTATGGAATAAAGTCATGTAGTACTTCAAAACGTGTCAAGTTACTACAGTTTGGTGAAAGTTTAATCTCCACTGGCAGTTTGTTCCACTTGTTTGCAGCATAACAGCTAAATGCTGCTTCTCCATGTTTAGTCTGGACTCTGGTCTGGACTAGTGGACCAGAGTCTACGGATCTCAGAGCTCCGCTAGGTTTATATTCTCTGAATTTATCCCAGATGGATTCTGGGCCTAGACTACAGCGTTCTTTGTCTTTCCAGGACGAGCTGTTAAAGACCAGCTTCAGCCAGACTGTGTGCTATATCTCTCATCAACCAGCAAGACAAGACTGTGTTGTGTTCAAGGGACAGACTGCATGTGGAACACTCTGCACACAACATGCAAAAACACATGAACAGGAGTTAACAGGTGCATATTAAATGATATGATCCATACCAGTGACATAACCCTGCTGCTGTTTCCAGGTGTGTGAAGCTTTGAACTCCATGTGTTACACACGGGAGAAATTCAGCCATGCTCCGCTTCATGAAAGGCTTTATTCATGCTGATCCCTGGAAGGACGAGGAACAGTATAGATCAGCGGTGGATGCTGTCAGCTGTTCTGCCTGACCGGCTACTTCCTCTAAGAAATTCCAGCTCTGGACCGGTCACCCCCATTAGTAGAGCGCTACTGCCACCTACTGGTGGAAAGCAGCGCAGCTATCCTCTCTAAACCAGCTACAGATTAACTGGAACATAAACATATGTAGACGTCCGAGTACGGATCTCACCTGGAACCACAAGGAACAGTATAGACCTGCGTCCCAATTCAGGTTCTGAACACTTTTTAGATTTTATAACAGAAAACATTTTACATATAAGATGCAACTTAAACAGCTTCAACTGAACAAGGCCGAAGACAACAGATACAAACGTGGAGTTTTTATTTATTTTATTTTACATAGAAAAATGAAATAATGTGCAGTTTCTTCAAAATATCAAGAGTTCTTGTTGCTTTCTGGTTCTTCACATTTTCAGCTGAGCTGGTTTAAGATTTCAGATCCACAATAAAAAGATTAAAAAGGTTTAGATCCAGAACATTTACACTTGTGGACATGAAATCTGCCAAGAATGATTAATAGCTGAATAACAGAGTTTACATCACTGACGATCCTTTCAATATAAAATATAAGATGAAAACATTAATGTGGATGTTGATGTTTAACTGAGCCCAGACGAAGCTTTCCATGTCGGACCAGAACTGTTTGGTGGGAACACGTTGGAAAATATCTGGAAAATTGTCTCTTTGTTAGCTTTGCAGAACACACAGGCATCATCAATATTTATCTGGAATCTTTGAAGTGTTTCCTGAACAGGAAAAATCTGGAGTTAAACCTTAAAAGAAACTTCTTCCAGCTTGTTGTTAATCCAGTAATTATGAAGAAGTTTAGCAGCTTTTTCCCTGTAAAGCAGCCGTGGTAGAGTCCCAGAAGAACTCTGCAGCAGCTGGAAGTGAACCGGACGCTTCATTCCTGATTTATTTGTTGCTCCAACGTTTGTCTGTGAGATCAACATCAGCCATGAAAACGTTGTTAAATTCCGTGTTAATCTCTGGGAATGACGTGTTCTTCAACATGTGACGAGCCTGCAGGAGCTGCATTTAAGACAACAGCCAACTCTTCAGCTGTTCCAGGTAAATTACTTTTTTAAGGAATTCTGAATGTCAGAAGTCCCGTTTTTATCCAACAACTGAGCTACAAACAGAATTCCTTTTCCGCACCATGTCGGATAAAACAGATTTATTCTGATAAAGAAGTCCTTGTTGTTCCAGATATAACATCTACGGGGCTGAAGTTATGTTTAGAAACCAATAACCAGATAAAAGAGCTTGTTTGTGGAAGTCAGCCGGATTTAAAGGAATTTTACCAACAGAAAAATGACCTTTCAACAGAAAATTAAAGCCACCAGGATGATTAAACAGAGAAGCTGGAAAAGCATTCCAGATGCTGTCGGGTTCTTCAGAAATTCCAGAATCCGTTTCATTTTAAATGTGTTGTTTAGGGAGTTAAAGTCCAGAACCTCTAGACCTCCTTGTTCCCTACAACCTCTGATGAAGTCTTTCCTGAGATAACGGGCTTTTTCCTCCACATGGCATCATATAGTATTTATCCAGTTCTTTAATGATGTTTTGGGATGTGAAGTGACGATGAGACATTTATAGATCTGGATTTACCTTCTGCTTTAGAAATGAAGACTCTGCCACATAGAGAGAGATCTCTCATTAACCAAGAACTCAGTTTAGATCCTGTTTTTTCAATAATTGGATTAAAATTTAAGTTGTAACGTTCCTGTTTATCTTTACAAATTATAATTCCAAGATGTGTCACTTCCTCATTAACTGGTATTCCAGCGTAATGGGACCAGTTCCAGTTTTCCAGAAGAAACTAAACAGATGTGTCTACATCTATTTGAACCCTGATACATCACTAAATGAATTTATACAACTCACTGCGCTTACTATGTGATGATGATCCCTAAAAAACTGCCGTATCATCAGCGAGCTGACAGGTTTTAAACTCCTTACCTACAGCAGGAATTCCCAGAAAAGGGGACGTTTTGATATGGGTGCCATTATTTGTGCTACTACCAGGGAAAGAAAAGGAGATCCAGGGCAGCCTTGTCTACGTGGAATAATGAATCTGGTTGATGAGCCAGATTTCAGTTTAACAGAACCAGAACAAACATTATATAAAGTCCCAACTGCATTATGAAAATAATTCCCACATCCAGAGAAGGAAAAGATTTTACAATAAAGTTCTGCTCCGTGGTGTCAAAGGCTTTGTAAGAAGCGATGAGCAGAATGAAGCTTCCATCAGGTAACAGGTGATTGTAATCTATCATGTCTGATATTAAACGGATGTTGTTGCTAATGAGCCTTTTCTCCATAAAACCAGATGCTCTTCGTCTGTTTTCTGACTCCAGCCGTGTTTAAGTCTTCCAGCAACAATCAGAGCAAATAACTTTCATCATTGTTCAGTAAACTGACGGCTCTCCAGGTTTCACTCTGGAATTTATCCTTGTTTGCTTTGGGAATTACTGGGATTATCCCTGTTTTAAGGTGGGGGGGTCACCTTTTCCAGTGGCTTCTTGGAATCCAGCTAGTAAGAAGGAGGAAGTTTATCAGTGAATCTTTATAAAACTCCCAGTCAGGCCGTCATTCCCGGGAGCTTCATTTTCTTCCAGATGTTCCACACATTCCATACGTTCTGGTAAGGAAATCTGTCCATCACAAATATCTCTAAATTCCTCATTTAGGTTTTAACATGAGTAGAAATGTTGTTTAAAAAGTTTCTGAGTCAGAAGTTGTGGCTGAAGAGCAGAACTTCTGATAACAGCTGGCCACATGTTTGGAGATTACATCCTGATCACTGGGAACGTTCCCGTTTACCATCATGTTACTTACTGGCAGAGATGCCAGTAACGCGTTACAAAGTAACGCGTTACAGTAATCTGACTACATATTTTAACAAAATATAATCTAACGCGTTAGGATGTCCTACAATGTAATCAAATTACCGTTACTCTTCATATTCGTCCTGCGTTACTTCGGCACTCCCCACTCCTTTCACATATGATTTGAAATCAAGCGCCGTGGACGAAAGTAAATTTATCTAACTCAACACACCTTCTCATTAACGGTGGTACAGAAATTTTATGTACTCGTAAGCATGCAGTTACCTTTCTTCGCTGAAACTTGACCTTTTTTAAATCGACAAACACAAATCATTCACTGCACATGACTTTAGAAAAAAATATGATATAGAAACTTATTACCCTGGTGCATGATGGGAGGTCCGCCTCTCCACTTCCGTCCGTCATATTTTTGTTTGGGGGGTTTTAACTAATAAAGTAACTAGTAATCTAACTTAGTTTCTTCTAAACCTTAGTAATCAGTAAAGTAACTAGATTACTTTTTAAAGAAGTAATCAGTAATCAGTGGTCAGATTACTTTTTCAAGTAATCTGTGGCATCACTGCTTACTGGAGCATATTCAGCGTTCCACTTTTCTAATCCAAGAAAATATTTAGTATTTTCTCTCCCTCCTCCATCCGTCTGCGTCTGGTTGTGATAAAGGCAGCTTTGGTTTTGTCCACATACATGTTGTCTAACTGGCTTTTAATAAACTCAGATGTTCTGTCTCCTGCTCATTAAGCTTCCATTAGTTTTCTTTTCATAATTTACTTTTGCTTCAATAATGTTTGATTCATTTTCTCTTTTTTTGCCAATAATTTACCTTTTTTAATAGCCGTCATGTGAATTTCATATTTCATTCATTCCCAATAACAACCATATTTACCAGAGTCACATGTTTGTTTCCAGAATCTACCAATGATGGCGTCAACGTCCCTTTTACATCCAAATTATTAAGTATTGATCCATTTCCAACATCCTGAAACAATGTTCTGAGTACAACAATCATTAAGAGCAGTTCTACTGAATATTCCCTGATGAGCTGTTAAGATGGAGACTTCTATCATCACGTCTTTGACCACATCCACAAGATGGTTGGAGATGAGCCAGAAATCTGTTGGTGATTGAAAGGAAAGGCTCCTGTTGCACCAAGTACACCTCCTCTGTTCTTCCTTCCTGTCTCACCACAGACCCACAAGTCCCAGTCACACACATTTATTTTAAGCTTGGAGTCTGTATTTGTGGTTTTTAGAGGCCATCCACATCATCATCATCATCAGTACTGAAGTCGCCTCCACACAGAATTTTATCTTGAGAGGATTTTAAATGAAGTTGATTCGTCTCATCTCAGCAGTTTGGAACAGAGTCTGATTTCTAACTTTATCATTGGAGCATAAATATGAAGCATTAGAAATAGTTTCTGATCTATTTCAAACACTAAAATAATGATTCTTCCTGAAGCTTCTTCCTCACTCTGTAGTGTGTGACCTTTAAATGGAGCTTTTAAGATGGCTGCTCCTGCTGATCCATGACTTCCACTGGAGAACCACGTCTCACTGCTCCACTCATTTTTCCACAAAGTCTCATCTGCTGCACGTGCACGGCTTTCTGGAAGAAAATAAAAACCTGCATTTTTACTTCTGCAGAACAAAAATCCAGCTTTCCTCCGTAATAAATCTCTTCAGCCTCTGACATTAACAGAACAAGCAGAAAAAGACAGAAAGAAAACGATCTTACAATTAACTGTAAAAGCTGAAATAAAACCTTTTCTAAAGGCATCAGGAATCTGCCATAATTACACTGAATTTCTGCTATAAAACATTTATTCTCATTTTAAAATGAGGTATGAAGCGTCCCAGTGGAATAAACACTCTTAACTGATGGTCTGTAGAGGTTTTTATTCCATGTAAACATTCTTGAACCAAACCTAAACCAACGTATGAGCTAAACAAGAAATAAACACAAAAATGTGCGTTACATTTATGAATGTCTGGCTGCCGTCTGGTGCCGGGCAATTTTACTCTATCAAGCAGGGATTTATACTACATGTATAAAGTCCCTCTTGATGATATGAAAAACTTTATTAAATCAATCTCTTAATGCTGGACTCGACCGGAGGGGACAGAGAGAGAGAGAGAGAAAAGAAGGGAGAGAGAAGAGGGAGGGGAGAGAGAGGGACAGAAAGGGTGTGGGGAGTGCAGGTGGGGACTTCAGACATCATACAAAAGACCATGTAATCCATACTACTTACAACATATACAGCTAAGATCATCCTAGCCAGTAGGTCATTACACAACTAGTTGATAATAGTAACAATAATAATAATCACAATAATAATAATAAGAGTAATAATAATAATAATAATAACAGAAATAATAATAAAATTTTAAGAATAATTATAAGAATAGAGAGAAAAGGTATATTGAAGAAAAAAAAAAAAGAAACAAAACTATGATAATAGATATAAGTGAAACTGCTGTATTCAAGAGCACGCGCAGAGAAACCTGTGTGGATGTGCTGGAGGACTCGGCCACACGGCGACGCAGAGACTGTGTCAACATACCGAATATACGGAGTGGAGACGTTCAGGAAGGAGTGACCATGCAGAGTGATCATGCAGATGCCACCTCACCTGAACAGAGGCCAGAGTCAGGCCAGCGGTCCCGAGACCCAGGCCACCAGCCCCCCCGTAGGCAACAGACCCCCACCGGTCCACAGAGACGACCACTCGCCCGCCCAGGAAGACAGCAGCAGGAGACCCCAGCAGGAGCCCCCCCGTGGACACAGGGCACCGGCCCCGGCAGGCCGAGGCCAGCAGTCCCCGACCCCCCCCCCCCAAGCACCGGCCGCCCGGGACAGACGGGGCAGAGGGCCCGGGCCCAGGAGCGCAGGGACACCCCCCACCCCCACAGGCCGAGGGCCAGCACGCCACCCGGGGGGACCCGGCCCGCCCAGACGGCCACCGCCAGAGGCCAGCCCCACACCCCAGTGCCCAGCCGCACACCCCGAGAACTAATCCTGCCCCCCCCCCCAGACCAACACACACACACACACACTCTCCTTCCACTCCTCCATTCATCCTCCCACGCATACACCATCCATCCCTCACATACTCTTTCCTCCCACACACACACACCATCCTTCCACCATCCATCCTCCCACACACACACCATCCTTCCACCATCCATCCTCCCACACACTCACCATCCTTCCTCTCATACACCATACATCCACCTTCACATACCCCATCCTCCCACACACACACACACTATCCTTCCACTACCCATCCTCCCACACATACACCATTCTCCCACACATACACCATCCTCCCTCTTCTACACCATACATCCACCTTCACATACCCCATCCTCCCACACATACACCATTCTCCTACACATACACCATCCTCCCTCTCATACACCATCCATCCTCCCACACACACACCATCCTCCCACCATCCATCCTCCCACACATACCCCATCCTCCCACACATACATCATCCTTCCACCGTTCATCCTCCCACACATACACCCGCACACCCCTCACACACACACACATAGACGCACACACCCAGACCTTCATACACACCTACACACACATACAGCACACACATCCCTCTACACCCACCCACACACAAGCATACCTACAGACACACACACACACACCCACCTATATACACACACACCCCCACCCAGGTTCTGGGGCTGCGACCAAGCACCAGGGCACGGACCAACCAGCCCCCTGCACGGCACATCCGGACGGGCCCAGCCCCCCTCAGCAGCGGCAGACCCCCCACCCCCAGGAGCGGGGGGAGACCCGACGCCCCAGAGCCCAGGGCCCCCACCCGGCCCACCACGGGCCCGACCGGCCACCCGGCCAGGGGCCGACGGACACCGACCCAGGCACCCCGGCAGCCACCCCCCACCGCCACGAGGCAGCCCCACCCCGGGGCCCACCCAATGCCGCCCGCCCAGATCGGAACCCCCAGCCGACCCAACAGTGGAGCAGCCGAGATCCCACCCAGGAGACAACCGGAGACCCGAAGCCACCAGGGACTCCCCACCCACATCCACCGTCATCCCAGCGAAGCCGCAATCCTCCACCTACATTAAGTGATGTAGCCAGTCACAGGGGACCAGAGGGAATGAAAGTCATCTGATTGGTTCCTGGAGGAGGCAGACATTGTCTCAATGCTGATGTGATCTAACAGGAGATTTCTAAACTGCTGGATAGACAAATTATTCTTATCTTTCCAGTTCACAAGGATAGTTTTCTTTGCGATGCATAAGACTGCGAGGACCAAGTTTATGGAGTGTATTCCTATGTTAGTGTCACCCAGGTCGCCCAGTAGGCAAAGTGTGGGGTTTGCAGAAAAACTGGTTTTAAACCATTTTGAGAGATCTTCACACACCTTAATCCAGAACCTTTGGACAGGTGTGCAGGACCACAGTGCATGGATGTAGCTATCAGAAGTGTTCTCAGAGCAGTGTGGGCAGATATCTGATGGTGAAAGGCCCATCCTGAACATCCTGTGTCCTGTATAATGAGTTCTATGGAGAATTTTGAATTGTATTAGTTTGAATTCTAAAAGTCATTTTAAACGTGTTTAAACATATTTGTGACCATCTTTTCTGATCAAAGTTATTAGATAAATCATCTTCCCATTTTGAAGTTGGGAGAGATATCCTGTCTTCTAGCTTTGCAAGTAATCTATATATTTTTGATAATAATTTTGGAGTATTAAGATTCAAGAATTCTGCTATTCTGACAGGAAGCTGCAAGTCTAACTGTACAGGGGTATACTTCTTATATATAATTGATTTTAGTTGGTTGTACTCTAAGAATTTATTACTGATGATTCCATACTGTGAGATTATTGTGCTGAAAGATACCAAGTTTCCATTTTCTATTATCTGACCTAACTGTTGTATTCCTTTAGTCTTCCATTGAGTGAAGTTTATCATCTTTTTGTTCTGTAGGATGTCAGGGTTGTTCCAGATGGGTGTAAGTCTACATGGAAAGAGGGAAGATCTGGTTATCTTACAGAATTCCCACCAAGCCATTAAGGAAAAACGGATGTTAAGGCTTTTAAAGCACTTATATGGTTTAATGGTTGAGCTGATGAACGGCAGGTCAGAGATGACTAAGTCCTCACACAAAGCCTGCTCCACATCTAGCCACGGCTCATCCAGATAACTGGGTTTGAGCCACTTGGAGATGTACTGCAGCCTGTTAGCTATAAAGTAGTGATTAAAGTTTGGTAGGTCCAGTCCTCCTCTATCTTTAGTCTGCTGTAAGGTTTTAAGACTGATACGTGACGGCTTATTTTTCCAAAGAAACTTGGATATGAAAGAGTCCAGAGATTTAAACCAACTGGTGGAGGGTTTAGTGGGTATCATTGAAAATAAGTAATTAACTTTAGGTAGGATCATCATCTTAATGGTGGCAACTCTCCCCATTAGTGAGATGGGTAAGCGCCTCCACCGTAAGAGATCATCTTCTATTGTTCTTAGTAGCTGAACATAGTTTAATTTAGTTAAATCTGATAATCTGGGGGAAATATTTATACCTAAATATCTAATGTTTCCTGTCTGTATTTTGATATTAGGGATGTTTTGTAGGTCACAGTTGATGGACATGGCTGTAGTCTTAGCCCAGTTAATAGAATAATCAGATATTGATGAGAACTTATTAATAACCGTGATTGTCTGAGAGAGTGATGTTTGTGAGTTCTGAAGGAAGAGTAATACATCATCTGCATAAAGACTTATTTTATGTTCTATATTTTTGCCCTGGATTCCTTTAATTTCTATATTTTGTCTAATAGCAGCTGCTAACGGCTCTATGAAAATGGCAAAAAGTGAGGGGGAGAGTGGACAGCCCTGTCTGGTGCCTCTCTGTAAGCGGAAGCTTGGAGAAGTTTGATCGTTGGTTTTCACACATGCATTTGGGTTATTATATAATATTTTAATCCTCTCTATGAAAAAAGGCCCAAACCCAAATTTGTCTAGTGTTGCAAATAGAAACTTCCAGTTTACCCTGTCGAAGGCTTTTTCTGCATCTAGAGAAATGATTGTGGATTCTAGATTATGTAAAGTAGAGTAATCTATGAGGTTAATTAGTCTACGCATGTTAGTAGATGAATGTCGACCTTTTATAAAACCTGTCTGGTCCGGATGTATTATAAGAGGGGTTATTTTTTCTATCCTTCTGGCAAGAGCTTTACTAATTATTTTCAGGTCTACATTTATTAAAGATATGGGACGGTAACTGGATGGAAGTGTGGGGTCTTTGCCTGGTTTTAGCAATAGTGTTATATTAGCTAAGTTCATATTTTGCGGTATTTTTTGTTTTTCCTGTATTTCTAACAACATATTATAAAATGTAGGAGCTAGCGTTGTCCAGAATTCCTTGTAAAATTCTGCTGAGTAACCATCTGGACCCGGGGCTTTATTGTTGGGCATATGTTGGAGAGCTTCGTGGAGTTCATCTACAGTAATAGGTGCATCTAAATTTATTTTATTTTCATTTTTTAGTTTTGGTAGATTAATGTTGTTTAAAAATTGTTCAATATGTTCATCTGTTGGATTAATCTGTGATTCATATAATGTTTTATAGAAGCTTCTAAACGTGTCATTTATCTTGTCTGGGTCATGGCTGATGTTTCCGTCTTGATCTTTAACAGAGGAGATTGTTGTTTTCTCCTTGTTTGTTTTTAGTTGATTTGCTAAAAACTTTCCAGATTTGTTACTATGTTCAAAGTTCTCCAAGCGAAGTCTTTGCACTAAAAATTGTGTTTTTTTATCTATAATTTCTTTAAGTTGCAATTTAGTTTTCCTTATATTATTCATTGTGTGCTCTTCAGGGGAAATGCGGTAAGCCTCCTCCAATGATTTAATCCTGAGTTCTAATTCTAAAACTCTTGCTGTTTCCTTCTTCTTCTTATGTGAGGAGAAGGAAATTATTTTCCCTCGCATTACTGCTTTTCCTGCTTCCCAAAGGAGACACGCTGAAGTTTCAGGCATGTCATTTTTTTCTATATAAATTGACCATTCTTTTTTAAAATAATCAATAAACTCAGGATCTTTCAATAAAGAGGTGTTAAATCTCCAGCTTTTACCAATCGGTTTATTATTTTTGTTTCTCAGAGTGAATGAAACTGGTGCGTGATCGCTAATGCTGATTGGATGTATCTGAGTCTCTGAAATGTCGCCCATTAGTGAGTTACTATTTAAAATATAATCTATTCTAGAGAAGGAGTGGTGAACTGAAGAGAGGAAGGTGTATTCTCTTAGTTTAGGATGGTGAGAGCGCCAAGCATCGCAAAGACCAAAATCCTTCATGTACTGTTTGATAGTTTCTGACGACTGCCAGACTCGATGACTACCTGATGTGCTGCAGCGATCTTGTTCAGTCAAGACTACATTAAAATCACCAGCTAACACTATTCTGTTATCTGAATAATTCTGGAGTGTAGCAAACAGGGAGTGGAAAAAGGAGGGATCATCTACATTGGGACCATACACATTGGTAATACATAATTTGATATTGCAAATAGATAATAAAGTTATCAGAAATCTGCCTTCCGGATCCACTACTGTGCTATCTATGTCAAACTTTAGTCTCTTATTAATAAGAGTAGCTACTCCTCTCTGCCTAGAATTATAACAGGCTGAGTAAACATGAGGAAACTGAGCTGTTTGAAGAAGATCTATGGTTGAGTTTGTTAAATGAGTCTCTTATAGTAAGACAATGTCAGCCTGCAGCTCCTGTAATTTATTAAAGATCTTCAACCTCTTCTCCCTGGAACCGGCTCCATGTACATTCCAACAGACGATTTTTAACATGGTTATTGTGAACGGTTTAATGCTTCATGCGTGTTACTGACGCGTGTGTCTTTGTGCGCCCCTCTGCGTGTTCGCGCGTGTTTGCGTACAGCCTGACTGCGCGTGTTTATCCGTGTGTTAAATATCCGTATATGTACCTTAATGCGTGTTCTCTCATACATAAAACGCGAGTATTTATATGTATCATGTATGGTGCGGCTGTGCGTCCTGACGGTGTTCGACCGGCTGCGTGCGCTGCTGATATTACGAGCTGGATTACAATTAACAGTGAAGGCGTGAAATAGAAAGAGAGTGAAAAGTGAGAGTGGTTGTGTGTAAGAGAAAAACAAAACAGAAAAAAAATACATCGATCTAGGTGTAGAGGCTGTGGTGAGGACGAGCGGTGTGTTCTACTGTCAGTGATCTATAATGGCGAGTTAAGAGTGATCATTGTGAGAGATTGACTTACAGCACCTGGGATCAGAAGAGCCACGGCGTGATGTTGGGGTCCCGGTAAAGCTGGCCGTCAATAAATAATTTGTCCACTGCGATGACTGCTCGGGATCCTTCCGTGATGAAGTTTCGTCTAATCGGGAAAAGGATTCTTCTCCGGTCAAGAATTTCCTTTGGAAACTGGTCGTTTACTCCAAAGTTGGTTCCCCTTAGTTCTCGGCCCTGGCGTTTAACTCTTTCCTTTTGCTTAAAATCCCCGAACTTTGCAACAATAGGCCGCGGTCTTCGGGCTCCGGGCTTCTTTCCTCCCAGACGATGGACTCGGTGAAACTGTATATCATTCGTAACTTCTGCAGGAAGTTTAAGTTTGGTGGATATAAAGCTTCTTACAGTGGCTTCAGGGTCCTCATCCGTCTGTTCTGGGATTCCCATAAACACCAGATTGTCCCGCATACTCCTGGCCTGTAGGTCTATTACCGTTTCTTTCATTTTTCTATTTTCTACTGTGAGTCGGGTCACTCCCTCCGTGAGGGATTTCACCGACTCCCTAAGGTTGACATTCTCTGTCGCTAGCGCCTCCACCTGCTTCTGGCTAAACTCCAGCGATTCTCGGACGGCCTGGAACTCCCGGTGGAGAATCTCCAACAAGCTCAGACGGGCGTCAAAGCTGGAGAGCTTGTTATCTATTGATATTAATACATCCGTTGAGTCTTTGCTCGGAGGAGAGATGGATCCAGGTGATTCCTCATCGCGCTGTCGCTTCGCCGCTGAAGAGGTGGACGGAGTCGAAGTTTTGTTTGACTTCCCCATAACTATTAATTCGTAGCACTGATCTATGTAACTGGTCAGGCTAGCCAAATCCTCCCCGCTGTGCTCCAGAGTATCTCTTAATAAGTTCCTTTTTCTTTCTTTAGAAAAAAAATGTTTTTACAGGGTTAGTGAATTGGCGATGGTACAGAATTGAATAAATGAATTTGTTATTTAGCCCCTTGTCTCAGTCTGCCGTCTCTCACTCACCAGTGTCACTTACCTCATGACGTCACTTACCTGCGACCACAGTAACCACTACCTGCGACCCGGCTTTCCTCGTGCGTTACATTTCTGCATGGCGTTACTTCTGATACCTCAGTTAGCTTACAGCATCACAATTTAGCCATGTTTACATCCATAAAAATTCAGATTTTTTTTACATGTCTTAATGCAGTCATCGCATTTACCTTGATGCCTGTTTTGACTGGTGCTAAGGCTGGTTCTGTGCTTTTTATTGCGTCTTATGACGCATTTTAGCTCCGTGAAATACACTTTAAACCGTTTGAGCTACAACCCTTTCAAAACAAGACATTTCCGGGTTTACAGGAAGTTCCAGAATAAAATCCATGAACGATAAAACCGTCTGTGTCAGCTGACGTCACACTCGGGATAGCCGCAGTGCAGCGCCATGTTGGTTGTAGAGATTTATGACTCTTTGAAGGGAGCCGGATCTTGAGGAGCCATTCTTTTCAAAGAGTCATTCAAAAGACTGGCTCGTTCTCACAATATCTTACAAAATTTCACAATATATAAGAATGACAAACAATCAAAATATGTACTTATATAAAATCTACTATACAGGATTAAATAATTATAGGAAAAATATAGATAAAAAAGGATAAACCTGAGCAGTCAGTGCAAAATCTAGTAAATATTTTGGACAGAACTCACAGTATTTGTTTCCAAACAATACTCTCTGTCCATAGATGCTTCACATGAATGGAGCGTGTTGGACATCAGACTTCTATGTCACACATGTTATTTATTTTATTTTAATTTTACTCAAACTACTACTTATTTACTCATTTATTCATTCATTCAGTCATTTTTAGCTGGAAGGGGGTTGTGGGGGATTGGGCTTGGCGTGTGTGTATATATGTGTGTGCGTGTGACTGTGTGAAAGATTTCATTGAGTGTTTTTATTCTTATGTTTATAATCATGTAAAGAACTTTGTGTTGCCTATAGCATTAAAAGTGCTTTATAAATAAAGTTTGATTTGATTTGATTTGATTTGATGAAGGCAGTGTCATATTTGTATATAAAAAGAATGGCTCACAAATGAACGGCTCACAGCTGTGAATCGGTTCCCATCGTTCATTTAAAAGAATTCAAAAGAATCGATTCGTTCATGAACGTCACATCTCTAGTTGGTTGCATCCTCCTTGTAAATGACTGTTCATGTCTTTGCTGCGTTATAATCTTTGATAAAATGGGAGTCTCGTGTTGTGTGAAAGAATGCCAAACTAAGTCACACTACATAAAAGGTAGAAAAGTCACCACAACGTTAGATTTGTTGGGTTTCCCACTTTTAAAGAGGCTTTGGACAGCAGGTTGAGGATGTAACTGAGGCGTTGGATGGCCCCTGTCACAGTGGTGAGAGAAGGACATCACTTTCACCACCATCTCCCTTCATGTGTGTTTGCTCTCGGCATTTTCATAAAGGCAAGAAGGAGAGTTTTTGTTGTTGCTGTTGTTTTTATTGTGTAAGTAATGTTAATGAATAAACTTTATTTGGCTTTTTAAAGTCACTATATTCACATTGGCTTCACTTGTAAACTAGAGGCAAAGAGGGAGGGAAATAGAAATGAGTTCATCTGTTTGTGTTTGATCAGTGTTTATTTTATTTAATCATCTTATATCAAAACATCACAGAGTGAATGATTTTAGAGATGCAGGTAAATACCAAGAGTGCTCTGTGAGATCTGATGGGATGTTAACTGGTTGGATTAAGTGGTTAAAATTGTGAAATGTAATGAAGCATCCGATGTTAACTAGTTTTTAATAACACCAAACATGTGGTTGCAGGTCAACCAGCTTAAGAAATGATGGAGGCTCAGATTGTTCACCATTCCTGCTTCTAGGACACACATCAGTTACACCCACAAACGCTGCACGTCTGCAAGACGAAGAAGACGGATCAGCTGAGGAAAGAGACGCTGCAAGCAGCAGAGATGGAGTCCACCAGGATGCAGACCCTGGAAAGCTACAGACCATGAAGAGGACACCTGATGCTGGAGAGGAAAGCTTCAGCTACAGACCAGAGGACACATAAGGCTGGAGAAGATGGTGATCAGCTGATCAGAGGATGAGACACATGATGAAGATGATGTGTGTACAATCAGACAGTTAGAAGTTTTTTTATATTATTTGTGCAGCAAATATGTGCAGTTTTTTTTGTTTTTGTACATGATTTAAACGTGAATAATAAAGTTTGTCAAAGGCATTTTTGAAGTATTTTGACTTTTCGTTGCCTCTTAAACACATAAATAACCAGCGTCAGTTTAATAATGAAAATTACTTTAAATTTTAATTACATTAAAAATCTTGTGGAAATAAACACATGTGTTTAAAGGAACATGGAATCTCTCATGTAACACTGAACAGATCCTGCAAATCACTGCAGAAGCTGAGAGACCAGGGATCCAGTGATCATCCCAGAGTAAGCTACGATAGAATAAAGAAAAGCAGAAGAAGAAGCAGCAGTGTTTGTGTCCCCCCACCACCAATAAATAAATAAATAAATAATAAAAGTGTTGAAAGGTAATGCTGAAGATTCTGAGACCTCAGATGTTGAGAACATTTGTTTTATCTGCATGGAGCCGTCTTGCAACTCAAGGCCAAAGGAAGTGTGTGTAAAATGTCCCCAATGTAGTCTTTGGACCCACCAAGCTCGTCCTTCAGGGCTTCCAACTTTCATTTGTCAATATTGTGGTTCAGAATAAGAACATAGTCAAACAAAACATGAACACACTGGCCCTGTTTTTTTTCTTTGTTTTTATATGTAAAAAGTATATAAACTAGATATCACACACGTATCTTTTTTACACAAGTGCAGATTGTTCATTAAGCAGCCACACTGTTATTAAAGTTTGTTCAAGTAGGCTTATTTACACACACATTCACACACTCCTGAGTTAAACATTGAATGTTTGAGCTGTAGTCAGTAAAAGAGAAAGATTTTGTTTGGATTTTCCTTTTCAATAAATCCATTTTTGAAGCATATTATATGTTGTGGCATCTGTTTACGCTTCTTTTGTGTAATTGTTACGACTCTCCCCAGTATGTGTTACAACCACACCCGGTAGTGGGGTAGGTTGTAACAAAGGACCACCGTGTGTTTGACATTAACATGCCACATCTGTCATATTCTTGCAGAGTTTTGAATTGGGGCCTTTTTTAGTGAACAAATGAGGGTTTTTCATATAAAAGTTTGAGAACTATATTTAAAAAATTCAATGAGTTACAGGTGTTGTAGCAAAAAGTGTTACAACCATCCCTGGTCTCCCCTATTTTAAACATGGAAGTTTTGTTTCACCATGAATGAACATGTTTTAGTGGTTGAGGTTCTTATTAATATCATCTCTCTTTTTCCTGAACAGCTGAGTTATTAAATCACTGCAGATCAGATCAGCCTGTCAACAGGCAGCAAACCCTGATGATGTGATTAGAAATATAGTCGCCCTGACTGGAGCCACTTTCATTCATCTCCTGTTCATTGGAAATTAGCCGCTGATGTAACTCACACAATAACATTCATCCTGAAATTATGCTGCTGGTAGTTTTATTTTCTTCTTCATGTCTCGGGGGGAAAAGTACAAAATCTCTCTCATCTACTGGTTCACTGGAGCATCATCATCATCATCATCATCATCATCATAAAGAAATAGATTTAAGAAGAGTCAAAACAGAAAGAAAACTTCATTTAAGATCAACTTTTTAAAAGCCAAACATTCACAAAGAGGAAAAACATGATAAAAACTTAAATATGTAAATAAACTAAAAACATGGTTCAACACAAACAACAAAACAAACAAAAAGCTGCAGATTCATTAAAAAATCTGACAGCTGCAGGAACCAAAGACCTTCTGAAGCGTTCGGTAGAACATCGAGGTACAACAAGACGTTTCTTCTCATGAAAACAACCTCAGAATAAAAGTTAATGTTTATTAAACAAAACAAAGAATTAAACATGATGGAAAACATGAAAAAATCTAAATATTCTAATGAGTTACTGGATTGAAATAAAAATGAAATGAAATTTGAGATAAAATATAAAAACCACATGAATTGAAATAAAAGATAAATTACATCATATTTATTTTTCATTAAACATCAAATATTTTCACAAAAAGTCTAAAATAATCTGAAAGAAAATAAACAAAATTTAAAAGTGAAAGTTTTAATGAAAATTCTTTAAATTCTACATTTCAAGTAGAAAGTCAAACATTTGTGGTGAAAAATGAAGCAAAACATGAAATTTGTGATGTGAAAATGAATCTTTAATTCAACATGTGAAAATGTGAGAAAGTCCAAATAAAGACAGAATGAAGCAAACAAACTAAGAGTGAAACACTGGGAGGATTTTCATTTCCAGCATCATGAAGTGGAACTAACTGCAGCTGACATGAAGTGAACACAACATCCTGATATTCAGTGTGAAGCTTTGACTGGAAACAACATGTGGATCCTGGAAGAAGCACAGCTTCCATCTTTAAAGGACTGGAAGAGGAAGAAGTTTCCAAGGAATCATTTAGAAGAGTTTCACACACAAACTGATTGAATCCATGAATCTGAAAAATGTTTCTGAGTGAAAGAGACAGACATGTACAGACTGAACTATCTGTTCACCAGTCAGAGTTTCTCTGTTACCATCACACTCTTTACACTCAACACACACACACCCAGGAACCAGACCAGAACCCAAATCCAGCATAGAGAGGATGAGTGAATGTGGTGATGAAGGTGTGGAGGTGGATCAGTGAGTCAGAGGAGACTCTGTAGAAGGACAGAGAGCCAGCAGGACAGTCCACATACACTGCTACTCTGTTAGAGACAGAGGAGGAGGAGGAGGAGGAGGAGGAGGAGGAGGAGGAGGAGGAGGAGGAGGAGATGCGTGTTTCTCTGTTATTGTGCCAGACAGAGTAACCTTCATCATTAGAGCATCTCAGACTCCAGGACTGATCATTGCATCCAAACATACAGAATTCGTTGGTTCCTCTCCTTCTGATTTCTCTGTAACTCACTGATATAAAAACGTCTCCTCTCCACTCGACCTCCCAGTAGCAGCGACCAGTCAGAACATTTTCACACAGCAGCTGAGGACAGAAAAATCTGTCTGGATGATCAGGATATGACTGAAGCTTCTCCACATGTGTCACCTTCCTGTTGTTGTCAGACAGTTTGAGGTTTTTGTTCACTGTGTTCATGTGGATGGTGAGTGGACAGGAATCTGATGGAGAGAACAAACACAATCCAGCTGCAGTTATTGATCTATTGACACTTTGATGCTGACTGATGAATGAGTGATGGGACAGTGTGAAGATGGTTGAATGTGATGAATCCAATGAAAAACACACTTACACTTCCTCACACCTCCTGGTCTCAACCATGGTTCTCCAGCAGGCTCCACCCTGAAAGGAGGAGGGGGTCAGAGCATGCTAACATGGACATTACATGGCTCTCATACACACTTTGTTCTACACTGAGAAAGGAACAGTCCAACATCTGGACACGTCCACCTGATTGGAGCATCTCCAGACTAGAAGGAGCAGAATCAGGAAGCTGATTGGTCCACACCCACACCAAGAAAACTGCTTTGTGGAAGTCCCAGTTTCTTCTTTCAACCATCTTCTCCTTTTCATCTCTTCACAGATGAAGAACTCTGCAGAAACTCCTGATCTAACCAAGAGCTGCATCTTCTCTCTGCCCTGAAGTCTTATTGATCAGCTTCTGACAATAATCTCCTCTGCAGAGCAGATTGGCTCAGATTCTTTATTGTGACTCAGCTGGGAAATGTTAAAGTGGTTCTTTTCCTGCACATAAAGCTAAATGACTGTCAGAGACTCTGTTTGAGGCCATGATGTGTGTGTTTGGAGCTGTGACGGCTTGTTTCCTACTGACCACTAACAGCTGCTTCATCATCACACTGAGGATTTGTTCCCTCACATTATTCCTGCAGATCCTGCTGCTGTGTGGACACAAACACATTTCTTTCTAAAGCAGGAACAAATCAGAGGGATCAGCAGCATCAACTCACCACACTTCTTCCACATCTGATCCAGTCTGCTGATTCATTTCCAGTTTGAAGTGCAGCCACATCACCAGCTTCTACTGACTCCAACATCTACACTGTTATTGAAGCTGACTGATCATCTGATGGATGATTGAATTAGTAATTACTGAATCAGCAGCATGGGATCATCAAAGCTCTAAAGTCCTGAGTGAAGAGGAGAGGTTAGACTGCCTCTGGTGGTCAGACATGGAGCTGCAGCTGCTGAAATACAGGATGTGACAGGATTCAGGAAAGTCTGTCTCATCTTTCCTCAACATAAGCTGTGAACATACTGAGTCCTTTCACGTTAACCAGGAAACCTGATGTAACATCATCATCTTCATCACAACACACACACACTGCCATCTCCATCACCTCCTCCAGCACCCGATCCAGCCGTTTTCACATGACTGAAGCAGCATCATCAGTGGTTATCAGTCCATTCCTACTGGACAGTAGGGCTCTACTCCGCCTCCTAGTGGCTCCAGTAGGTCCATATCATCTATTTACACCACTGATCAGCAGCACTGATACAGGAAGACTCCTGATCCAGTCCCACAGGATACCAGTCCACCGGCAGGTCTGAAATCTTTAGCATGACGCTGCATTTTCTGGTAAAACAACCTACATTTAAGTCATGTGACTGCTGAGTAAATATTGAGTATAAAGTGACAAAGTCTGGACAGAAATCCAGTGACTCTCTCAGTCATTTTCATTCATGTCCTCATTGTGAGTCCAGATCATCAAACACTAAGCCAGACTTCAGGAGCATGAAGAAGTAAAGAACTTGTGTTTTCCTGTCTAACTCCTCTTTTCAGATCAGATCAGGGGGAGGGGCTCCACTGACTGTCTCCATCATTGTGATCAGCTGTGTGCAGCTAATTGAAGGAAACTGATAAAAACTGCAACGACACTCATGTGTGACGTTGCACGGAGCAGCGGCACCAACAGAAGACGACATGAATGAAAGAATCTAGAGGGAACGAGTCTTCAGGGACCAGAATACTTCCTGCTCTATATGTGTCTCATCTAAATTCATGTTGTGGGTCTGTTGCTGTGATTCAGCATCAGGAGCCTCCAGTAAGTGGGAGAATCACTGAGCATCATCATTCATGGGAAGCTTTTCATCCATCATGTGTTTAAATGTATCTATACAGAGGTAGGAATACAGGTCTGATCAACACGTGCACATTTCCACATGCACTGATTTCTAAAGAGAACTTTACAAGAACATGACTGTTCACACGCTTTTATAAATATCTGTGCTAAGCTAAGCTAAGCTAACATTTCCTGGAGCATCTCTGTGTCTGATCCAGGGTCAGAGGACAGAAAAGATGTTTCTATGACAGAATGTCCCTTTAACCTGCAGAGATGTTTCCAGACTGAAGAAACTCTGAGCAACAGACAGTTATCACTGTTGTTCCTGCAGATGTTCTCCTTGGAGACTCTCCTACTCACATATCTGCTGTGAGCAAAGGAAAAAGGCTCCTACATGTGTGATGGTTCATATAACACTCATATCCAGCATGAAGCAGGACTGAGTGAAGGACAGAGAAAATGTCTGCAGATCTTCCTCCTCTATCAGACATTGTGTGGCTGCAGCAGCCTCTTCATACCTGAGTCTGTGTGGATCCTTCAGTGCAGCCATCAGCAGCTTCACTCCTGAGTCTCCTGGATGGTTGTATCTCAGGTCCAGCTCTCTCAGATGGGAGGGGTTGAAGGTCAGAGCTGAGGCCAGAGAAGCACAGCCTTCCTCTGTGATCAGACATCCTGACAGGCTGCAGAAAACAACACGTATGACAGAAACTCTGAGAGAACTGCTGTCAAACTAAAGCTGAACGTCATCAGATGTTCAGAGAAACTGGACCTGTCTCACATTATTGGCTTTGTGTCTTCATTGTTTTTATGCTTTATTCAAACCTGACAAACAATAAACAGACAGTGAAAGTAAATCCAGTCCAGTTTGTACAAGATGCACATGAAGAAAGAAACGGAATGAAGAGGAAAAATAAAGTAGAAAATAAAATAAAGTATAGAAAGTAAACAAATAGAATAGAAATGAAAGGAAAACTGGCGTGACAGACTTCATAATATTCTATATATAATAATAGTATTTGTGAGAGTTTATTGGCTGAAAAGCTGTGAATGAATATTAATTATTGATCTGCATTTCTGATTAGAAATCAGTTTTAGAGACTTAAAGTAAAAATCAGCTTCAATCAGAAACAGCTTAAATGCTGCTGTTGGATTGTGAAATGTACTTTTATGGATGTGGAATTTTCCTCCTAAAATATAAAGATTGACAAAAGTGCATCATTTTTTTCTTTGGTTCAAACTAAGTAACGATGTTCTTCCTTCTATGTTCATTTCATGAGTTGTTCTGCACAGAACATCGTTCTCACCTTCTTTCCAACATGTTTACTGTCTGGAACCAGAAAACAAGCTGCTTTTAATAAAGCTTTATTGCTTTACAACATGTCTACAAACATGTGGGAAAAGCCACTATATCCATGTTATCCGTGTTCTATGTGTTAAGGCGGCTCTTGAACTCAGAGGAATAACATAAAGGAGAACAGAAAGGGGATTAAGAACAAACAGCAGGTGGGTCTCAGCCTAGTAACATGAACAAGTCCATCCAGGAAAGAAGTCTTTGGCTTCTTTTCATTTTCTACAAAGACATTCTGAGAAGATTTTCACTTCATTCTTCCAACCATTAAAGTGGGTTTAGTTCTGGCAGATTTACATCTATGAATAAAATGTTTGGCCAGCAGATCAAGTTATTCCCAAGAAATTCCAAGTTCTTCTCCTTTAATGTTCCAGCAGTGACTCAGCACATATTCAGAGGGGCGCTGGGATATTTTCTGAGTGAAGCCACTTTGCAAGACGTCCGAGATTCATACGCTTGTTTGCAGTAGAAAAATAAGTTCTGTTGTTTCCATTTCTGTCTCACAGAATCCACATGAGTTGTTCTCCAAGTTAAATTTCTCATGTAGGAAGTTGTGTGATGGGAATTTTCCATTTAGGATTTTAAAAGACACTTCTTTAGTTGTAGGTAGAAGTGGATGAGACAAATATCTTTTCCTTCTTTTCCTGATGTTTCTGTATCATCGTTCTTAAGAATGTCCTTTCTTTTTAAGTGGAAAGGGTATTAGTGGCTGTTAAGCCGTTTCCAATGAATCTGTTATTGAAGTCAAACTGTTCAAGTGTCGCCGCTGATCCAGAGCGGCTTCAGTTCTACTGGAATATCAGAACGCTCCCTGGTTTGTTGGATCATTCTTCTCACAGTAATGGGAACTGCTTTTAACTTTATTATACTCTTGAATTGTGCAGTGAAATTTCAGTTAATTACAGGAATCTGGATCATTTAATAGTTCACCTGTATCGTCCATTAGGTGGGTGATAGACCAGATTCCCTTTCCATCCGAGTTCTTAAGAACATTGATTTTCTGTTCCATAGGATGCATCGGTTGTTCCAAAGGGGTGTATTGTGTGGTGTAACATGATGGCAGAACAATAACTTCCAGTAGAGGAGAACTTGCTGGTGGAAATCTGATCATTTGCAGGTAGTTTGCGTACATCATCGTCACATCGTAGTACAAAGTCAGTACCTCCCATTTTTTGGAAAACTGCCCTGGGAATGCAGAACCAGAAGGAATCTCTGTGTCTAGTAAAGGAATTTAAACATTTAAGTTTTAAAGCTCCTTTCATTACAGCAAAGTCTAAGGCGTGTACACCAGAGGCGTTTCTAGCCCATTGTGGGGGCTGAAGCCCCTGTAGTAAAGACTGGGTTGTGGGTGTGTAGGACTGAGCCTCTGGGACGGTGGGAGGGAAGTGACGTAGTAGAGTTGGGGTTCGTTCCGGTTTTAGCCACGAGTGAAGCAGACGAGTTCTGCTGTAGAAGTTCTCCTCTGCCTACGTGAGACGTCCTACAGAGGTTTATGTCAGCTGGTTCATTATCCTGAGTGTTAAGTCGATGAGGAAAGTGAGGATTTCCTGTTGGCTCAGTTCTATCTGATACGAGCGAAGTTAAGCTCAGACATTTACCCGTAACAGGGCGGAGTCTCTGTTAGGTGGATGTATGGGTGTTAGTCAGCAGACACTTCCATAAGTCTGCCTAGATATCCGTGTTCTTCCACTGTGCAGGTGAGGGTTTCGTTAGGAGGAAAGGAGACACGGTGCCATGTTCATGACGGGAGAGCGTGAGCGGCACATGCTGCCGTGGACGTATACCCGCGCTGGCCACCAGGTGGCACCAACGCTCCATCTGGATTAGTCCAGCCAGCGAGACGCTCCTTAATAGTAATGCTGACATTATGTGGGGACCAGTTAGCTGCTTGGGGTTCTTCAGGCAGGGAGATGTTTATCCTCAGACCTGCTGGTTTATATGTTACTGTTTAGTGCAGGTCTGCTTGAGGGTATTGTGTGTATCATGCTTGTGTAACACAGCCTGTAATATTGAGTCCAGTTACTGACTGATGTCTGCTTGTTGTTGCAGGACTGGTATGACACTGCTGAGCTGAACTACTGTAAATAATCGGAGCTGGACCCACAGTTCAAGATAAAGATACTCCATCCACCTCCTCCCTGTATTCTGACCCATACACCATCTTGTTTACCGTAAAGCACCTAAACCAACTGGTTTGCGCATCTATCTACACAACAACCCCTAAACTGAATCCCGGCACCCCTAACATTTCTAGTTTTTTTTAACAAACTAGAAATGTGTAAAAATCATACTGTGCTTGGTTGAAACATAATATTTTAACAAGAAAAATTTTATTCCTGTTTTCTCTAAAATGGTGTGATCCCGCCTGCCTTCCCCACCTCGGGCTCTGAGCTCTCTGCACAGAGCGATGCTGCCTTCCTGAGTGTCTGCTGTAGTGGTGGAAGAACCTGGCTTAAACCAGGAGATGTGGCACAATTCTTAACTTCTACCACTCAATACCAACACATTCTTATCATCAGCAGTCCTCATGTTTGCTGCATTTAAGCTTAGGTTACTCTTTATGTTGGTAGGTAGGAGTTAGCCAACGTTTATCTAGCTAAGAAACGTTAGCAGTGGTCAGTACCACTGTCCTCTGTTTGAACTGGAATGAGAGAAGCTGCTGTTATGTATGTGCATGTGTTCATATTAAAGCCAAGATGCTACTGACCAGCTAACTGACTGGATGCACATTAACATTATAACCCTGGTTTTGTGTGTGTGTGTGTCTGTGTGTGTACACACACACAGACTCATCATGGACATAAAATGTTATTTTTGTAAAACAGAGCCAGGTTCAGGTAAGAGTGTGAGATCAAGTGGTGTGTCTATCAAGAATAAGTAATAACTTGTTGTAAGTTGGATCAGTGTATCAGTGTTTTTATCTCTTATTAGACATAAAACACATCGTTCGGTTATTTACCTTTTGGTTAACGGTACAAAGAGAGAGAGGAGCAGAGAGGACTTTAATTATTAGTATTTTTAATAGTATTTTTCATGTTCATATAATGTTTTCACCGAGTTAAATAAAATCTATTTGTGTATGATCGTCAGTCCAAAGAGCGAGAGATGAAAAAGGAGGAGAGGAGAGAGAGGAAGGTCAGGAAGAAGCTGGTAAGAAGAGAATTGAACACCAGAAACTAATCCATAGATTTACCAATGAGGCGACTGTTAGAAACTTTTAACCTTTTGACATTTAAAAGTTCCTCTTTGATGTTTCTAACAAATGGCCCACATAACAATGTAGAAAGACAAGATGTGGTGGGTGCTGATATACAAGATAACTACACTTCTTCTCTGAAGTATGTTCGCATATCTGGTTTGGCTTATTTACACAATCCACTCAATGAAAAGGTTCAGCTGGGGTGAAGACTTTGGAGTTGACAGACAGACACTCTTGAGTGATTATCTGACTTTGGTCTCTCCCCATCATGATGTGCTGGAAACTTATCCTGAGTTCTTGTGTCTTATTTTATGGAAAACCCTGACAGAGATATACAAGGAAAAATCTGCAGTATCCACACAAAGATAACATACATGCAGACGTGGTACCATCGACAGGGTTGCCTCTCTTCTATAACTGTTATTATTATTATTATTATTATTATTATTATTATTATTATTATATAATAATAATATTCATCATCATCATTGTCATTATTATTATTATTAGCAGTAGTAGTAGTTATTATATGTTATTATAATTATTAATATTATTATTGTAGATTTCAAGCACTTTTTTAGTGCATTTTTATTGATGTATTATATAATAAATAGACTGAAAAAGTCCATTTCTGTTTATGTGTTTACATGGTGTGTGTTGTATTTCAAATTCAAGTACAAAAAATAAACCCAAGGTCCATTCTTGGGATTTCTGGTTCTCGCTATAGGGGGCTGGAATAAAATTTTAACACAATTTCATCCTCAAAGAGATATATATATCACTGCCTCTAGCACTACATGACAGCACCTGGGTCTAACTGGACTCAAAGCAGTCTGACTACCACTTAATTATGATGTCCCATCTTGTTTGAATTCATGTTTGTGTTGTTCTTACTCTCAAATGTAAGTCGCTTTGGATAAAAGCGTCTGCTAAATGACTGTAGAATAGAATAGAATCACGCTCGTAAAGTGTAAACCAAAGGGAATACTAGGCGGTCAATTAAACATACACAGCCTTATTTCCAAATACGATCAGATTTCTGCACTTCTGCTGGACCAAGCTTGGACTATCTCTGTTTAACAGAATCATGGCTTCATAGAAATATACCAGCTAATATGATCGACATTGCTGGGTATCAGTGCTTTAGAAAGGACAGAAACACAGGCAAGGGGGTATTAATATACATTTAAATACAAATTTAAATGTCATTTAGTTGAACTGAATACCCCACAGGAATGTCTAGCCTTGAAAGTAATTTTATCACCTACTATAAACTTTAATATTGTTGTTCTCTATAATCCACCTTCACATACTGTTACCTTTTATGATGAGTTAAGTTATGTAGTGAAGCAACTTAACTCTTATAGAGAGACAATATGGTACGGTGACTTTAATATCAATTGGTCTGACAAAAACTGTAAACAAAAACTAAAAGCAGTTATGACAAAATTCAATTATCAACAGATGATTAAAGGGCCGACAAGGAAAACCAGACAGACTAAGACCCTCATTGACCCGGCATTTACTAACAAACCAGAACGTATAACAAGGACTTATAATCTGATAACAGGAATCTCGGACCACAACATGACTGACTGTTAGGAAACTGACTAGAAACCTGCAGTATTTTGGTAAACCTGATAATGAAAAATTAAAATGCATTATTAAGCCATGTATTAAGCTCCAATCGAGCACTAAAAATTATGGACAAAAAGCCATCATCATTTTACCATCCTTAAATAATATAATCTAATGAGCTTTGAGAGCTTTAGCAATTATTGTTTCATTAAATTAATTCACAAATGTATTAATTGTTTCGTACTTTAGCCACTAAGTACATTTATTGAGAGACAAAACAGCAACAAATTCACCAGAAGTGCCACAAATCAAACTGTAAAATCCCGTACTGCAGGACTAGCTTTGGACAGACAGCGTTCTCTGTTAAGAGCTCTAAGCTCTGGAATTCACTACCATCTGACATTAAGACCAAAGCTGACGCTAAAAGATTTACTTCCAGGCTTAAGAACTGGCTAAAGACAAACCAGGACTGTACTAATTTTTAAATACTGTAATTTCCTGTGTGGGTGTTAAATGGGTGGGATTGTTGTATGCGCTGATAACTGAAGACATTGTTTTATTTTTTATAGTGTTTTATTGAGGGGTGAGACATGTGAACGTCCCATGTTGTATTTGTGATGTTTTATTGTTTTGTATTGTAGTGTGTATAGTCACTGTTGTCTGTGTTTTGTGTAAAAGCCTAACTAGGGACGGGCATTGAGAATTAGCCTTGGCTAAAATGCTGTCATGTGTGACATGACTCATGAAACATACTTGTCCCTACCAAATAAATACATTTTGATTTGATTTGATTAAAAGAAAATGCAGTAAATTTTGGTTTACAAACACGACATCAGGGGTCTCCAACCTGCGACTCTGGAGCTGCAAGTGTCTCTCTGGACCTTCCACAATGCCTCTAAATACGTGGCTAAAATATTCTTGTCATTAGGTTGGAAACTATGGACTTTTTTGTTTTTACTTTACATAATTTTCCACAAATATCTACATCCCTTAGAAGAAAGTCTGTCTATTCTCTTTTTATAAAGGTTTTATGTTTTTCTTTATTTTAAAACCGATAAATGGAAATAAAAACGAGACTGAAGATGGGTTTAGCTTTAACTGTCATGTGACTGTTGCATGTTCTACTAGTTTAGCAGCAACCTGTGCACACATGGACCATGAAGAAAATAGTTGTGGTGTAAGAGACCTAAATCAGAAACACAGTTTCATACAAACAGCTTCCACAAGTTTGTTTCTCATGAATAAAAACTATTTTAAATTTTTAGTTTGATGAATCCTGACCTGAGAGTTTCCAGTTTGCAGTTTGGACTCTTCAGTCCACCACACAGCTTCTTCAGTCCTGAGTCCTGCAGGTCGTTGTTACTCAGGTCCAGTTCTGTCAGACTGGAGGACTGGGAGCTGAGGACTGAGGACAGAGGTCCACAGCTTGTCTCTGAGAGACCACACGCACTCAGCCTGGAGAGAAAGTTACAGAGAAAATGTAAGACGTGAAAAGACTGAATCAGCACTCATGTTGAACGTCGACTCAAAGAACACCTGTAGAGAAAATCAGGTGTAACTCCACAGTGTTTTACCTGTTTCATAGTGTTCTTACTGTTTGTTGACTGTTTCATTTTACACGTGTTTAACTGGTAAAAGAGGTGTTGGTAAAATAATCTCAGTTCAGAAGGACCAACTTGTGACCTCAGAGATGAGTATTAGACACTGATTTATATATGTGCAGCCTCCACAGATGGTCCAGTCAGAACAGATGAGGTATACAGCACCAGTCCAACACACTTCTCCTTATGTCACGTTTTATTGTTGCTGAGTCACTTTCTACGTATGAACACATGTATATCTGTAAGTCTGTGGTTTCTATCAAGAGAAATAAAATACACAGAATAATCCTACGGAAGCTGAGAGTGGTCAATCTCAAGTTTTTTTAACACTGCCTGCCAAAAACAACACTGGCCGGAGAAAACCCACGCAGAGATGGAGAACATGCGTCAGACGTTTTCTGTAATCTTTACTCCTGTACCCAGACAACCTAAACATGTCCCATTCTCCTTCAAAAAAGACATCTTCTCTTCTTGTGTCCTTTTATCCAGAAGAAGGCAAATATCTAAAGAATGACCAGCTCCACAAAACAAACTAACGAGTTCTTCTCTCCTTTATTCACAGGTTCCACTCTCTTCTGAACAGATGTTACAGTTACAGCAAAACTACTGCTTCTAGTTTCTGAACCAGTTTGAGACTCGACCATTTTCAGTTCTTCTCTCCTCATTCCAGGTTCATCTTGGATATCTCCAAAAAAGACAGATGCTTGCTATCTTGTTTCTCCACAAACTCCACAATATACTGAAACATGACTCTACAGTAAAACTTCTCTTGAATATGACAAACCGTGCTTCTCCACTTATCCCACAACTTATAAGGGAGCTTTCTTATAATGGTTTGTATATTTGATGGAACATTTAAGTCACTCAAAGAATTTCCCATGGAATTGCGACATTCCTGTAACAAATAACTACAGGCTTGTAAACTTTGATGTCTTCTGCCTTAACCATTGGCCAGGAAAGCACCTTATCAATGTAGGCAGAAGCTATTTTGAATGGATCACCAAAATGTTGTTGAAGTAGTGACTTTGCCTTTGAATATCCCTGAGAAACAGGCAAATGTTGACAACTTCGGACTAAATCTCTGGGTTGACCCTTCATATACTGCTCAAGGTAATACAAACAATCCTTCTGGCTTTGAGTTCTTCCTTCAATGTTATGTTCAAAAGCTCTTATGAATGTTTGGTATTGCAGGGGATCACCATGAAAAACCTGTAGATCTCGTTTAGGTAAAAGAAAAAGCGACTGTTGTTCAACCAATAAAGATGTTATTTCATTCTGCTTTTCCAGAACTGTGAGGAAACGTTGATCTGTGCTGCTCTCTAATGCAGATACAGATGAGTCAGGAGAACTATGTGTAGCTGTTTGATGTAAAGCAGCATTTGATGTTATAGGTAGACCGGCCCCAGTCACAGCAGCGGGAAGCCCAACATATTATTTATCTTTGGTTTCACAGCAGCGTAACTGAGAGAAAGGACATCATCTACAGCCTCTGCAGCCAATGGTTGTGTGTTAAACTCAGGCACAAAATGTTGAAGCATTAGCATTCAACTGTGTTCTCTTTCTTCTTTTCAGTTAGCTGTTCATCCCGTCTGCAGAAACATGACACACAAGAACCTTCATACGCCTTTAACACACTCACTTTAGCCATAGAAGCAGCCAGTTACATGTCTAAATCTAGCTCCTCCTTCTTTCTCCACAGCAACTCCTGCTGCTCCTCTAAAACATGCTTTTCTTTCAGCAGTCTCTGATGAGCCTAAAGAGCGGCTGTCAGTCTTTAATCGAGCTGATGATGTTGTGGAGGAAGCAGACTTGCTTACCACTGTACTACGTCTCTTTCTTCTACTAGACACATTAGAAACGCTGTCATCTGGTCTAATGTCATCTATTACATTTTCAATATTACTCAGCATCATTCCTCTTTATCATTGGAAACATTGGATCCTTGACATGATGAACCAACAGCACCCACTGCAACAGGTTCTTTTGTCACCTCCAACAACCATTTCTTTGTTTCAGCCACAAAAGCTATTTTATGTTATTTAACACTATCAAACCACATATTTTTCTTTTCTTGTTCTTCAAGAGGAAACACAGGAACTTCCATAGCATGAAGATGATCTGCCTCATTATACAGACTTGATATATTTTCAAGACATGACTGTATTTTCCAACATTACCAGCACTTTGCATAAGATCTGTAATTCCTCTTATTGCACCTTTGATCCTTTTTACCTTTGCTTGACGTTTTCCTTTGGAGCCTTTCAACTTTATTTTTAAAAGCTTTAGCTGTAAGTTTTGTTTGTCTCTCCCCAAGTGTTTCATTTAACTCCATTTTTCATTCACAAAATATCCAGTAACCACAAAAATATTTGCTAATTTCCAACTATACACAGTCTTTATTTATTTATCTATTTATTTATAACTTATGTTTCCACATATACAGTGTATTATTTTGTACTAGCGGTGGGTATTTACGTACCTAAATACCGATAGCCTCGAACCAGACTGACCGTCTTAGAACCAGAACTACGGCAGCATTCCCAAACACAACGCTTTAGCCGCTTGACACACGAACAAAATCCCAAAATAAACAAACCAGTAAAATCACCTTATGCTAAAGTACCGATCAGGAAACTAAAACACCCTTTATTAAAAAAACAACCATAAATGTTTTCAAACACACTGTGTGTGTGTCGTGTTATAGCAACGACTACGACAGCAAACAAGCAGCAGCAAATTGTGAATAAATGGGCTTTACGAGACTTCAATGCACGTTCACGTCTACCGCTCACAACTTTAAAAGCAAACTCAAACATCCAGGGTTGTACCGATAATACCATTAAATCTGCTTCAACAAGTAGGCGAATATCTCCTGTTAACAAGATGCTTTTTGTTAACTAAATAACAGAATAATCTCCGTTGACGGATAAGTTACTAGTTGACATTTTTTCTCTTGACAAAAATAATTTTCTATTGACAAAACATTGCAGCACACCAACTTAAATTTGAATGTTTTGTGGAATCATTTATTAACCAGCCAAGCTTTATGTCCTTTAAAAACTTTTGTTTTGGGGATGACTTCTATTCAGCTATCGTCACTCTTTAAAAACAGTAACAGCTTTATTAAATTAAAAGCTGGTAAATCCCCAAGATTCAGTTTATCTAGAGGTATTAGACAAGGCTGTCCTGCCTCTCCACATCTTTTCTCTTAGTTGTTCAACTCAATCTGGAATAAAACCAGGTTTGGCTAATTCCTAATACATCTCTGATCACTAATAAAAGGAAAGAAATCTCCTTCAGGCTCGTCCATAGCATTTACCAGCTAAAGTCTAGATTCAGAACAGATTTACATGAAATATTCATATACTTTGCAGTTTTAGTAAAAACTCTCCTGAAACGATGGTCCATTTATTTTGGTCTTGTCCAGCTGTAAAAGTGTTTTAGTAAAAGATCTGCAGTCTGATTCAGGATGAAATTGATGATGTTTTTGCTTTATGTGGAAGGATGTAGTGCTTGGTCTTGTAGCGAAGGATCTGCACAACAGTCCTAGTGTGAACTTAATTAATCTCCTTATTATTATGGCCAGATTTCATGTTCATAAGTGTAAATTTACAGGTAGGAAACCAGGCTTCATTTCTTTGTTTGATTAATTCAAACATTACATCCTCTCTATACATTATTCTAAAAAACAAAAAGCAGTTAAAACTGTATGTGTGTGCAGGATGTTTAATATGTAGACATAGTCTTTAACCCCCAGTATGTCTTTTTTCTTTTTCTTTCTCACTTCTCTCTGTTCTCATGTTGAACTAATGTTTCTACATTTAGATACAATAAGTTTTCTTTACAATTTATATGTTTAAGTTGTCAATTTCCTGTATTCAGAAGCTTTATTTTATTATATAGACAACTGTATTTATTGTCTTTGTAAATGCTTCACGTGTAATAAAGTAGAAATAAATAAAAAGTAAGCCGGTGTCCTGCTTCTGGTGCCTCTGGTCCGGGCTCTGGCCCGCCATCACAACCGACTCATACACCAAAAAACAGCCTGCACAGAGCAGCAGTTTTTACTCATTATTAACCTCTTTATCTCTTTTTATTCATCTTTCTACATCAACTGTACGCTATTTATTCTCTTTTTAGTGAACAATTATGAATTAAATCACGCTCCATGTTCATGTTTAAAATGATTAATTAAAAAGCCATCTCTCAATAACTCCACAGCACACTCTTATATACCTCCGGTTGGTTTTAAACATTGTTTTAGAAGCTTAATGACACACAAAACAATAATATATCCACAAAATGAGCAATTAGCCGTGGTCGGCAGCAGCTACATGCACCGCGGTAAAGTTGGTTTGTTGTTGGATATTGGCTTGACATTCGGCAGGGATCGTCTGCCAATCACCTGAAAAATGTTCACTAAAAATCAATGAATTGACTTTTTATCATTCTTTTTGCTGTAGTACATCATGTTTATCATGTCCTATCTACTACAGGTGAGATTATTCTGATAAAGTACTTTATATGCCCATAGTATGCATTTATGACCTGAAAATATTCACTAAAAATCAATTAATTGACTTTTTATCATTCTTTTTGCTGTAGTACATCATGTTTATCATGTCCTATCTACTACAGGTGAGTGTTATTTTTTTAAAGTATTTTGTATGTCCATATTATTCATAATTACCTAAAATTAAAACATAAGGCTCAAAAAGTTGGCATCAGGTTTATTTGCAAATTTTACAGGCCCACTTTGCCACCCTCGCCTTTTTGAGTTGGTCTTCTGTAAGGTTGAGACACCGCTCATGGTACCATCGTCCGCAAGTGTCACACTGTATCTGTTACATTAAAAAAGCAAAGATAAAATCTTTATTACCTTGTGTGCAAATAATTTTGAATATGCAAAAGAGTATCATTTTCTGACAGTAAGCAAGATTTTGTTATATTTTCTTTCAATTTTTTTATGTTTTTACATTTCCTTTTAATTGTGTATGACTTTTATCAATGTCTTGTGACCATCCACTGTCTGTCAAATTTGACTGCAAAACGAATTTACCCACTGAGAGACAATAATTTTTAAATGTCTTCATAGTGATAATATAGTAAATTCCTTACACTGAACTCTCTTCTTTTTTTTAGAACATTTTGAAACACACTCTTCCAAAACTTTACAATAAAATCCAAAACATAAATGTACAAGACACTGTGACAAAAACTCACCCAATGAGTAGTCGGAGGCCCTGTTCCCGGGGGCTTTGAGGCAGAGCACATGGCACAGTTGTTGTCCATATCAAATACTGAAATAAAATACATTTCTGTTATTATGTACATATTAGCTGTGTTAGTATCAAATTAACTTATCAACTGTATTATAAATAATGCTCAACTCACATACATCAAAGGAGATTTAAAGTCTATCTAATACATTTATCTGTATTCTGATTCCTTTATCATTATTTTTAATAAATAATTGATAATTGATAAAAAAAAAAACTTTTTTCTTATTTTTTGATTATTAGTTCATCTGCAATGCATTTTCAAGAGATCTTTTCAATGAAATCTATGACACTTCCTACAGAAGAAAAAAGAAACCTGAATCCTTCAGTACTGCCAGTGCAAAGTTGGTCCTTTCCAAAGCCATGTCCCTCTTTGCAGTTGGAAAGGACATGGCTGGAAGTGCAGGATATGCCTCCATCACTGCCTTTGCCATCTACAGCAATATACAGAATTAAGAAAGTCATCTTAGAAAATGTGATTTTGAAGTGTTGTTGTTCAGCCTGTGTGTTATTTCATTCATCCTTTAGAATTTGTTTTTGTGATTTTGTCATGTGAATCTACTTATTTTAATTAATTATTTTTGTTTATGGACACCCTCGAAGACGAGATGTTTCATCTCAGGAGACTATCCAATGAATGAATAATTGATGAAATATTTATTACGACTTAAAATTACCCATACCATGTCACTTCATTGTAATATTCATAAAAAATCTGTTCCATAATGTTTGATAAAGAATCAAAGAGAGAGAAAACTGAAACTCCAACTTGTCACACACAGGGCCATTACCATGGTGACAATGACGCCACAACTGCAGTTATCAGACTGCAGTGGATGATCCATGATCAGTCCTCTCCATCGGATCTTTCCCCAGTCATTTTTTCCATGGAGGATCATGCGCATCCTCAGATATTCCCTGTGGAAAAAACAATTTTTTTATAAAATGAAATAATGCAACATTGACATGTAAGTAATAATAAAAAAATCTTTAAATCAATAAAAATGCATCAGCTAATTTCCTTAGTTGACTGTGTTGTTGTGAGTTCTTTTTTTGTAGAGCCTTTTATAAAAAAATGATGACCTACTGAATTCTTTTTGCAGCTTTCTCCGACTCGGCTTGCTCTGACTCATTTTTCTCAGGATCCAGGAAAAAAACTGCACTTATGGCAGGCAATACATACTACAAAAATAATTAATGTTATTTCAAAAAGCATAATAAACAAAGGATTTCAAATCATTAATGAAGTAACAATTGCTTACCAGTAACTTCCAGTGCACTCCTTTAATATTCACAAATGAAATGATGCCCTGAAATTTGTTGAAGTCTGTCTGTAATGGACATATAAAAAGTAAAATATTAAAAAAAAAAAAGGTTTGAGTTTTCTTGATATTTAAATACCATATTCTCATTTTTTATATATATTTGTATCATGAAACACTGTAGGCTTATATGTGTACATATATGCTGTATATCTATCTGTCTATCATATAGCCTATGCCTTTTTGAGTCTGAATTTTGAGATTTGGAGCGCATTCACGGCCACACAATGGGATATGATTGAAAAACAATAATGAAATGAAGAAAAAAAAAGAAAAAAACATTACAATTACAAAAGGCCTTTGCACTGCCTTTGCTGATTGGACCTTATTTCTAAGTGTGTCAAATTCCACAGCTTATTTTACATTTTTAACTCTGTACAAGCTGAGATTTCTTAACTTCTTAATAAAATTCAGTATCATGAAAAATATAGCTCATGTTTTCCAAAAAACAACTTAGTAGCTTTTAGTAAACTTTAGTAAAAAAAACATGCTTCCTTACCTTCCTCACAAGCTGCTGTTTTGCCTCAAAACTCAAGAGAAAGTGGGTGGAGTATAAATTAATTTTATGGAAGAATGGGATTTTGAAGTTATAACATTTTCTCTGGAAATAAATAACCAATTACAATGAGATGTTACGAGTTGGGTTTCTATTCTTTTTTGTTCCAGCTTCTGTAATATTTTCTGGAGTCATAGACAATATTTAGGCCAGAGCATCGAAGGCGGTCCAAAGGCCTATTTAAATCGATGTGTTTATTGAAACCGTTGTTTTGTTCCCTTTTTCTCATAACATATTGATTACAAATTTGGAGGCCTTCGCGTTTGGGGGCCTAAAGGGTCAATTAATTGATTTTCAGTGAATATTTTCAGGTCATAAATGCATACTATGGGCATATAAAATACCATATCAAGATAAACGGACCTGTAGTAGATAGGACATGATAAACATGATGTACTACAGCAAAAAGAATGATAAAAAGTCAATTCATTGATTTTTAGTGAATATTTTCAGGTCATAAATGCATACTGTGGGCATATAAAGTACTTTATCAGAATAATCTCACTTGTAGTAGATAGGACATGATAAACATGATGTACTACAGCAAACAAAATAGTGAAAGATCATTTTTATCATTTTTGGTTACCAATTTTCATGACTTCATTTATGCTGAAACGTGTAATTTACACACGGTCCCTTAGTCGACTACGGCGAGTGATGGTCGGTTTACAATGCGAAGTCGCTATTTTCTGGTAAAATTTTCAAATCGCAAGGACAGTTTACATAAATCTTGTAGTATATTAAAGTATGATAATGTATCTATAAGCTACAGTCTTTGACCAAGTTGGCACCGCCGTGGTCTGTGATTAGAAGCACAAATAAATACGAATGTCAAGCCAATATCGAATAACCAACCAACTTTACCGCAGTCAGTTAGCATGCTATGCTAGGAGCTAACTGTTATCACTCACCGGAGTTTTCTCTCCACAAAAACACAATAACACGGTGATATCCGGCAACTCAGAAACCTCCTCGTGGGTGTGGATACCTTCCAGAATCAATAATTCCACATGAAATGAAGCTTTAACCACTCTTCATCCAGTTATTAGCATCAGCATGCTCATTTTTACAGCAGCTATAACTCAGTGGTTCTCACACTTTTTCTACCTGCCCTCCTTTTGGAGAAATAAACCTTCCATCCCTTTAACATTATATATGAATTTGATGAATCCTGACCTGAGAGTTTCCAGTTTGTAGTTTGGACTCTTCAGTCCATCACACAGCTTCTTCAGTCCTGAGTCCTGCAGGAAACCACACACACTCAGCCTGGAGAGAAAGAGGGAGATAAAATTATGGAGAAAGTTTTACACACAGTTAGTGCATGCACCAACCTGTGTATAGCCTGCTGCAGTCACTCCTTAGCTTTTCCTGTTTCTTTAACTTTTAATCAGCTTTTTGTCTTAATTGTTACTTTCTATATTTTACTTTTCATTGAAGCTACACCCACTCCTACAGGTTGGTTGAGATTTTTTGCCTTTCATTTAGCTGCAGGACTGTTCCTGTCATTGAGTCAAGGGACTGCAGCACTATTTCATGCTGCTCTGATTGTTTACTCCAGATGTCAGCTGCTTGCCCTGCAGCCAGCTGCCTTATTGGCCAGAATAATAGAAATTCCTGCTGTCAACACAGAGGCTGCAGAGGTGGAATGAAGACGAGGAACAAGAGAGCTGGGTGGCTGTGATCGAGGATCCTGGTGATGGTTCATGTCCATGGTCTGATACAGGTTTTCAAATGGAAACACAAAACGCTGCATATGGACCCATAGTAGGAACCTATAACCCCGTCCATACATGGAGCCCAGAATTCACTGACTCTTAGCAAATGGCTTCTACATCTGCCACCAAATACAGTCACATGCAAGGCTAAGCATCAGACACTTCACTGGTATTTACTAAAAAGTGGAGCTATAACTTCTAGCATGACTGGGTTCATTTGGTTTATTCCAGTTGTAGTTTCAAGCGTTCTTTTTAAATCAGAAAGAGTTTTCTAGAAGCTGTAATTTTAACTGTGTCTGTGTGTCTGTCAGACTAGTTTTGAACCATATTTTGTGTGTTGGTCTACAGCTGTAAGTCTGGATCTTGGTACTGACTTGTTATAATCTCACTGTTTGGATTTGTGTTATTTAGCTGATATATATATATATATATATATATATATATATATATATATATATATATATATATATATATATATATATTTAAATATATATGTGTGTCTTCACGGTTTCCATGGAGGGTTTCCAGATGCTGCCAGAAGCAGCACTGCTAGCGGTAAGAGGAAAGGAAGAGGGCTCGGCATACTAGTAGATAAACTATGTCAATCTGGCTCAAATCTCCATCAGAGAGCACATAAGTTGTGCAGGCAGTGAACTGTTTGATATTTGGGTGGGGCAAAGAGGAGGTGGCAAAGAGCAGGTGATTACTTCAGTGGGCTCACCACCTGCAGAATGGGACATAGGGGTCAGGTGCAGTGTTAGCTGGGTGGTGGGTGAAGGCAGGGACCCTGGCGTTCTGATCCTTGGCTGCAGAAGCTAGCTCTAGGGACGTGGAACTTCACCTCTCCAGTGGGGAAGGAGCCTGAGCTGGTGCGTGAGGTTGAGCGGTTCCAGCTAGATATAGTTTGACTCGCTTCGTTACACGGCTCGGGGTCTACCCTGGTGGACGAGAGGATAATCTCCCTCCACCTTCAGGTGGGGGGATGGGTCCTGACTGTTTTCAGAAGTTCAGAGTACCCACGCTTTTTAGAGTCCTTTTAAAGGGTGTTTGACAGCTCTCCTTGCAAGGCGCTCAACCACGACCCATCAGTCTTGCTCAGGGACACTTCGACATGAGCTCTCTGGGCTGGGATTGAACCGGCAACCCTTGGGTTACAGGACGACCACTCACTGAGCCATGCTGCCCAGTGTAAAAAGTGTAAAAGATATTTCAGTGTACTGGAAACAAGTTCACTAACAAGGTAAAATAAAAATATTTAGCAACCATGTTGTATCTCATTCTTGTAAGGGAAAATTATACATATAACTCTTATAGGACGGCAGAGGGACTCCGCTCAGACACCACCGACATCCAGAAACAAAGTCTGTGTGTGGAGCAGCCCCCAAATCACACACTGGGAGAAGTTTTCATTTTGAGACTCCCCTTCATTACCTGCAGTAGTTTAGATACTCGAGACCTGGCTTAAAACCCAGAGAGAGACTAAACAGGGTCCATTACCACATTGTGGTGAGGTTTAAGGCTTTTTAGTAAGTTTTGTGCCTGAGTGTGGACAACTCGAAATGGAAGAAAACCAACAGGAGACGTCCTAGTTGTCCTAGAGTCCTCGGTGCCTGTTGTGGCGGTAACCCCAGAACTCGTTGGTGGACACCGGCAGTAAGGGATGCCGTCAAGCTGAAGAAGGAGTCCTATCGGGCCTTTTTGGCCTGTGGGACTCCAGATGCAGCTGATGGATATCGGCAAGCTAAGCAGAATGCAGCTTCGATAGTCCCTAAGGCAAAAACTCAGGCATAGGAGGAGTTTGGAGAGGCCATGGAGAATGTCTTCTGGACGGCATCGAGGAGATTCTGGTCCACCATCCGGCGGCTCAGGAGGGGAAAGCAGTGCGCCGTCAACACTGTGTACAGTGGGGATGGGGGGCTGCTGACCTCGACTCGAGATGTTGTGAGGCGGTGGAAGGAATAATTCGAAGACCTCCTCAATCCCACCAACACGTCTTCTGATGAGGAAGCAGAGTCTGGGGTAGCTGGTGCTGGTTCTCCTATCTCTGGGGCTGAGGTCGCTGAGGTGGTTAAAAAGCTCCTCAGTGGCAAGGCCCCGGGGGTGGATGAGGTCCACCCAGAGTTCCTTAAGGCTCTGGATGCTGTAGGACTGTTTTGGCTGACACGCCTCTGCAGCATCGCGGGGACATCGGGGACAGTTCCCCTGGACTGACAGACTGGGGTGGTGGTCCCCCTCTTCAAAAAGGATGGTCCTTATGTGCATTTATGTAAATACCAAACAGCAGTTTCCCTGCTTGGTTCTCTGTGGTGATGCAGGCTGCAAGTCCCCTGATTTCCTGAGAACTTTAAGTGTGTGCGTGATTTGCACTAAAATTGTCATGGTTGCTGCTCTGCTGGGCCTCCAGTCCCTCATCACGCTCATCTGCTCCACCTGTGGCAATCCTGAATTTAAATATAATAAAAACCTTAAACACCAAAACAACAAATGTACGTTGATGCAGGTAAAATATTTGTAGGTTATTGTTATTTCTGCAATAACACAGGAAAGTGCTCTATAAAATTATTACAGAGATACCTGAAGAAAATAAAACCTATTTCATTTTGGTTTGATAACCATGGATGGGATTAACCAAGCCTGTGTGTATGTCTTTAGACTAGCTCAGCCAAAGCTGTTTGACTGTTTGACTCTCATTGCTGCAGCTTTTAAATAAAATACTTAGTTTGATTCTCTCTTAGAGTGTGACCTTTGATATTAAAATTTCCACTACAATCTTTATAAACAGTCTAACATACCGAGTTATTTTGACCCTGGAGGACAAAATGTACATAGAAAATGTGAAGACAACACGAGGGCTACAAACACAACATGTTAATGCATTTACAGTAATCTCTGGAACGCCGCCTCTCTGCTGCATTTCCAACTTTCGAAAGGTTGTCAGGTGTTTCACCAAAGAAATTAGGATTTATTTAATGCAAATGTAAATCTTGCATACATCTCCCAGCGCCGTCGTTTAGGACAGAAAGGTGATTCTAAGGGCCCACACACACCCCTATGACTAAATATTATGCATAACTATAACTAATATATATTAATACTAATGCATCTGAGTTTTAATCATTTCAATAACCTCCTCTCCTCATAAAAATGGTTTGATCAATGGTTCGTTCTTCCTCATGGAAGTGCGAGCAAACTTCTGCATTTTAGGGGATAAGATGATGCCTCCCAAACAACACAAACCTGGAAACCAGAAAAGACTTGAGAGGGAGGCCAGGAGTAGGAGCAGCAGAGAATATTAGACATTTCTTCTCCAGGAATGGTGAGAGTACAACTACAGAGGACTGAAACCATTTCTTGGTCATTCATTCATTGTCTGTAACCACTAACCTTAGATGGGTCATGGAGGATGGAACTGTAACCGACCACACACAGATGCTGCGAGTATAAATCTGCCTTTAACTGTTAACGGGTGAGAGGAGGCGTACACTCTGGACAAGTCACCAGTTCATTGTAGAATGATTCCTGCTGTAGCTAACTGAGCGTTACTAATCTGGAGGTCAGCTACAGTGAACTATGTTTCACACACTGTCTCTCAGTCAGAGCGACTGGAACAAGAAGATAGATGGTTTAATGGCGCGGGTCTGGTGAGGACTGAAAACTGGAGGAAGAGATGCTGAATCCACATGTCTACTGTTAAACTGAACTAACCTGCCACAGCAGCAGGAAGTCAGAGCTCCAGCAGCAGAAACATTCCCTCAGTTACGGCTGCATTGAGTTTTATTATGAAGCATCGAAGTTCTGCTCAGTAATTATGAGCATTAAGTAAAGGTCAGTTACGTTATTAAGATGTGTTCAGATCTAGTCTTATAAAATGTTATTGGTGGGACACATGAATAGCCTAAATAAAAAAAAAATAAACAAAGAAGTTAAATGTTTTTTTGTTGTTTTTACAGCAATATAAAATAAAATACACCAAATACTTATTGCCTCATGAGGGTGACATCACTCAATTATTTTTTCCTCTTACATGAGTGTTTACTAAAACTAAACTGCTCTTGACATGGGTCTCATGCAGGGGTTAATTTTACATTCCTCCACACACATGGCAAAGTGAAAGTGTCTGCTAGAGCCATGGTAATGTTCACAAAAGCAATATATAATGGAGCAATGAGCCTTTATGCTCTGCTGCTCCAGAATCGTCTGAGTCCGACCCAGCAGCAGATCTTCATCTCCAGACGTCCAATGATGCCTTTGAGTAGTTACTAAGACATTAATAAACCCATTAGCTATTTCAGTTATATAATCAATAGCAAAATACAGGCTAAATTTATTTATAATTCAACTTAAGTCTATGTCTTTGTTGTTGACAGAGCCAGGCCCGTGTCCCCAAAGCAAGGCTCCTTCAGAAAGTGAAGGGAATTGTTTAAGGGACAAAAAACCCAAAACTTTAAGTTATTGTTTTTTGTACATCAGTGCTTGATTGTTCACAATAAAATACCCAATGCCTCTTTGTTGAGTGGCTTATTGAAAATGTATTTGCAATCAGAGGTTTAATAACATGGTTTAAGTGGTGATGGGTACCAGAGCATAAAAATCTGAGAAACTAATAATCCATCATTACACAATACTACTACTACTACTACAATGTAAAGAAGAAAACAAATTGGGTGTATTACATCAGGCACCATCAAGAACAAAGAAAAACATCATAATACACAGACGTAAAGAAGTGGCAACAATCCTGGAATAGAGGGGCCCAGAATTCCTAAAAAAAACTGTCCTGACAGCTCCTGTGCTGGTCCTTCTTGTTCATCATTAAGTTTTAGGCCACAGACAGAAAACCCTCTGTCATTTATATGTAGATATAATTAACTTATATAAATAAATAAGGAACATTTTACACAATGTTTTAATCTCCACATTTTTCATTTGTGTATTTAAATAGTTGTGAAAAGGTTTCAGATCATTGCATCACAGAGACTGAAGCTGAAACAATACAAACACAAATAAGAACAGCAGAGAAAGCTCACCTGAGCTTGGCTTCATCGGGCCGTGATCTTCAGCTCTTACTGGAGCAATTGGCAGCCGAATGTGAAGCAGCTGGGATGAGAATCAGCACCTCCAAGTCCGAGACCAGTGTGGAAAAGGGTGGAGTGCTCTCTCCGGGTCTGCAATAGGGTCCTGCCCCAAGTGGAGGAGTTCACGTATCTCAGGGTCTTGTTCACGAGTGATGGAAGGATGGAGCTGGAGATCGACAGGCGGATTGGTGCATCACAGAGACTGAAGCTGAAACAATACAAACACAAATAAGAACAGCAGAGAAACCTCACCTGAGAGTTTCCAGTTTACAGTTTGGACTTTGCAGTCCAGCAGACAGATGTTTCATTCCTGAGGCTTCGATACTCAGGTCCAGTTTTATCAACCTGGAGGACTGGGAGCTGAGAACTGAGGACAGAGCTGAACATCCTTCATCTGAGATGGTACATCCACTCAGGCTGAAGAGAAGGAATTTAACAAAATCAATGATATTTGTATTAAAATTATGTGACATTTAATGTTTATGAACAACTAAAATACATTCCTCAAAATAACAAATCCAGAATTTGCTCTGTACAGGCAGAATATCTGCTGAACTTCTAATGGGGAGCTTTGAAAAGTGGAGATACACAATCTAGTTTCATTGTTAGTTCTCTATCCACAAGTTTTATCTGACTTTCTAACATTTATAGGAGAGATTGTGCAAATATCTCCCATGGGTTTTAGTGACAGTTCCCTAGGTTTGGGCATCGAGAATTGATTGGAACAGGGACTGACTTTCCAATTCTCCCAGAATGGTTCAAATTTAAAAATTTCAATTCCTAATTTAGATTCCCGGTCTCCTGACCGGAAGACAAACCAGTATCTGTATAACCTGTATAAATGGCATTTGTACTCCAGAGTATGGATACACCATCCCTGGTCTGGTCTAAGTGTCCAGTCTGCTCCAGAACCTTCCTTACAGAGTGAAGAACCTGGAAGTGTGTGAGCAGCAGCCATGGTAAGAGCTGTCTGAAACCATCAGATGCTAATGAAAGCTGCTCCAATGCTTTCTTTATGACCTCTTTGAGGAACAGCGTAGCTTCCTTTATGAAAGGAGATAATTCCATAACACACTTCATTCTGGCTGCAGCCTTGGAAGCAATGCTGGTGTTTATCCAGTTGTACTAACTGGTAAATGTGTGGACATATATGAGGACAGTGGGGTGTGTGTGAGCAGCTGTGACAACATGTTTTACTTTTCCTTCCCTTTAATCACCAAGCTTGATTATAAAGTCATATTTTATATCTGAACACGTTCACATGACATATAGTTTCCATGTCAGTGTGATCAGACTGCATTAGATGAAATATCTGAATCCCTTTCTGTACAATATTTATTGAACATCTGTAGTTTCAGAGCTGCAGAATAAAACCACAGGTGAGACTCATTGTGGTCGGATTCTCAATGCAACGCTGTCATCTTTTCTTGGCTCCTCTGAATTTATCCCACCACCTTTCCTAAACTCCATGATGTTTTCCATCAGGGTAAAGGAATTTAGGCAGGAAAAAGCATTGGGGGTGATTCTGTTTACTATGTGACTGAACCACTGGATGGAAACAACGTGATAAACAAGCAGGACGAGCAACGTTTCAACCAAAGCTGAGAGACAAAGTAGAGCATCTTTATTCAACCAGAGGCTCATTTATACCTTTAAGTCCTAAATAAAACACATGTTCCTTCATTTTAAAAGATGCGTTACTCTGGACATATTTCATTCACAATATTTCAAAGTAGTTTAGAAAACATTGCAGATTATTCCATCACAGAGATGTTTGAAGCTGAAACAGAGGAAAAACATGTGAGAGCAGCAGAGAAACCTGACCTGAGAGTTTCCAGTTTCCACTTTTCCAGTCCATCACACAGCTCCTTCAGTCCTGAGTCCTGGATTCTCAGGTCCAGTTCCTTCAGACTGGAGGACGGAGAGCTGAGAGCTGAGGACAGAGCTGAACATCCTTCATCTGAGAGGGAACAGCTGCTCAGTCTGAAGAGGAAATAATAAGACAAGTAATAATCTGTCCCATGATGTACCCTTATACCAGCAGCAGTATATTTCTCCACATCCTGCTATATATGTACTTACAGAGCTTTGCTGGAGGCTTTGACCACTGGCAGCAGCCTCAGAAGAACCTCCTCTGAAGGAGAGTATTTCTGCAGGTCAAACACCTCCAGATCTTCTTCTGATGACAGTAAGATGAAGACCAGAGCTGACCACTGAGCAGGAGACAGTTTATCTGTGGAGAGACGTCCTGATCTCAGGAACTGATGGATCTCCTCCTCTAGAGAACGATCATTCAGTTCCTTCAGACAGTGGAACAGATTGATGCTTCTCTCTGCAGACACATTCTCACTGATCTTCTCCTTGATGTACTGGACTGTTTTCTGATTGGTCTGTGAGCTACTTCCTGTCTGTGTCATCAGGCCTCGTAGGAGACTCTGATTGGTCTGCAGTGAAAGACCCAGGAGGAAGCGGAGGAACAAGTCCAGGTGTCCATTTGGACTCTGTAAGGCCTCGTCCACAGCTCTCTGATGGAGAAGGTTTGAATCGGGTTTCTTAAAAGTTGTGGACAACCTAAAGTGTGCTTGTTGTTCTTCCATCAGGTTGATTCCAGACTTGATGAAGGTCAGATGGACATGAAGAGCAGCCAGAAACTCCTGAACACTCAGATGGACGAAGCTGAACACCTTCTCCTGGTACAGTCCTCTCTCCTCTTTAAAGATCTGTGTGAACACTCCTGAGTAAACTGAGGCTGCTGTGATATCGATGCCACACTCTGTCAGGTCTGATTCATAGAAGATCAGGTTTCCTTTCTGCAGCTGATCAAAAGCCAGTTTTCCCAGAGACTCAATCATCTTCCTGCTCTCTGGACTCCAGTGTGGATCTGTCTCAGCTCCTCCATCATACTTGACCTTCTTGACTTTGGTCTGGACCACCAGGAAGTGGATGTACATCTCAGTCAGGGTCTTGGGCAGCTCTCCTCCCTCTCTGGTTTCCAGCACATCCTCCAGAACTGTAGCAGTGATCCAGCAGAAGACTGGGATGTGGCACATGATGTGGAGGCTTCGTGATGTCTTCATGTGGGAGATGATCCTGCTGGCCTGCTCCTCATCTCTGAACCTCTTCCTGAAGTACTCCTCCTTCTGAGGGTCAGTGAACCCTCTGACCTCTGTCACCATGCCAACACAGTCAGGAGGGATCTGATTGGCTGCTGCAGGTCGTGTGGTTATCCAGAGGCGAGCAGAGGGAAGCAGTTTCCCCCTGATGAGGTTAGTCAGCAGCACATCCACTGAGGTGGACTCTGTAACATCAGTCAGGGTCTCATTGTTGTGGAAGTCCAGAGGAAGTCGACTCTCATCCAGACCGTCCAAGATGAAGACAACCTGGAACTCTTCAAAGCTGCAGATTCCTGCTTCTTTGGTTTCAGTAAAGAAGTGATTAACAAGTTCCACCAAGCTGAACTTTTTCTCTTTCAGCACATTCAGCTCTCTGAAAGTCAGTGGAAATGTCAACTGGATGTCCTGGTGGGCTTTGTCTTCAGCCCAGTCCAGAGTGAACTTCTGTGTTAAGACAGTTTTCCCAATGCCAGCCACTCCCTTTGTCATCACTGTTCTGATTGGTTCATCTCTTCCAGGTGGGAGTTTAAAGATGTCTTCTTGTCTGATGGTTGTTTCTGGTCTGTCTGGTTTCCTGGATGCTGTTTCAATCTGTCTGACCTCATGTTCATCATTGACCTCTGCAGTCCCTCCCTCTGTGATGTAGAGCTCTGTGTAGATCTGGTTCAGAAGGGTTGGGTTTCCTGCTTTAGCAATCCCCTCAAACACACACTGGAACTTCTTCTTCAGACCACATTTTAGTTTACGTTGACAAGCTGCAGCCAGAAGTTCTGAAAGAAAAGAAGAAATAAGACGAGTCAGTAAAGATTTGAAGCCTCTGAGGAATGAAGATGTGAATATGTGATGTTCATGTGTTGAGACATCAGTAAATGTGTCATTTATCCAGCAGCTTCAATCTTTAGAGAAATCCTCTTACTGCTCTGCAGACGCTCAGCCAGCTCCTCCTGCTTCATCCTCCTCAGGAAGTCCACTGTGATCTTCACTAACGCCTCTCTGCTGCTCTTCCTCTGCTCCTCATCCTCACCCTCCAACACTGAGCATTCTGGGTAATCTGGACTCAGAAGCTTCTGGATCTTCTTCAGCTCCTTCTTCATGAAAGTGATCATGTTGTCCTCCAGCAGCTGGAAGAGAAACGATATGAAGGACACAATCAGACTGAAATCATGGAGCCAAACATCAGATCCATGTTGGACACACTGACAATCCACTGGTCTACAAAGGTCAGCATGGAGATGATGTGGACAGAAGAGATGGAAAAGTAGTTGTTGTACATGTACAGACCATAAATATGGAGTCCAGCTGTGTTTGATGCTGCTGGGCAGACTGACCACTGGGAAGCCCTGAGCTCTGCTGGTCCACTCTGTGGAGGAATCAGGAAGAATCACATCACATTCTGTCACATGGAGAAGCTGCTTTCAGCTTTTAGGAAGCTCTCACCAACACCTTCATGAAGCTCTGTGCTGAGAAGCTGGACAATAAACAGAAAGCAGAACATCTCTTACTATTCTAAACTGACACACAACGACCAGATGCAGCTAAATATTTCAGTTAGAAGAAGAAATGGTCAAATTCCATGGATTTACTTCTGCATGTGTCTCCAGAAAGGAAGAACTTCCTCAGCAGCTTCTGTTGCTGCCAGCTGGAGATGGCGGATAATGAAAAGACTGTCAGTCACATCAGCTGAGAGGCTGCAGGAGACCAGCACAGAAGAGCTGAGCTTGGATTTAGTCCAGCACACCAAGTGTTTTCAGTCCATCTCTGAATCTAAGACAGAGACAGACAGATTGAAGAGGTTTTTATTGGTTTAAAAAGAAAAAAACTCAAATAAAATTCAGTAAAAATGCAGAAAAAGACGACATTTACACGTTAAACTGAAAAGTATGTGAAAAGTCAGCAGTTGGTTTCTTTAAAAGCTGTGTTGTCCAGACTTTGGTGATCGGCATCTCTGTTGAGCACCAGATTCCCTTATTATTTGATCTCAGTCAAATTCCAGAGCAAAGCCCCACATTTACTCCTCGCTAGAAATTTAACACGTCTTCAGTTTGTTCATAGACACAAAGTTTAAAGAAAGTTCATGAAGAGCTGACGTTACAAAGATTAGTGCTGACTGACAATGTTTAGCTTGTTTCACCAAGAGAGCAGAACATCCCAGAATCCGCTGTGTTGGTCTGACGGACACAACTTTCCATTTCTAGACTTTGTGTATCAGATCTGCATCCAGCTGCTGTCCAGCTGCAGTTTGGCTGAAATCAGTCTGTTGCCACATGCCGTCAGAAACTCTAGGCTGGAAAACATCAAGTACAATGTAGAAAAGTTTCAAGTAAACAGTCCTTAAAAAACACAACAACAACAAACTTATTAATGCACAACACGCAGCTCCAATAAAGCAGCGACACATCTGCTTGTTTTCCATCCTTCATGAGGACATGACTCAGCAGGTCTACCGTCAATAACATGAGTCAGCAGGAATTTACAGGAATTTACCACATGTACTTTATTAATTACTACATGAATCATGAAGGTAAATCCATGTCAGTAGTCAGTACAGCACGTTTACACATTGATAGAAAGAACAATGACATATAAGTGCAGACCTGACATCAGCTGACAGCTTCCCTCCAAAGGCGTCTCTTATTGGTTCAGGAACTCCGTTGGTCCCAGATTTCTGGAATTCAGATCCGTTCAGTTCATGCCCTCGTTCAGCAGCTTCTGCTTTGTGCCACGTTTGATGACAGAACAGCTGGATGTCCCGGAAGAAGGACGACGTCCTTGTTTCCAGTATCATGATCCTGATTTTAGCCTGAAAATAGAACACATTTATTTTATAGTTAATATTTGATGTTTGTAGAAAGTTCCCACAGTTGTTAAATGTTAAATGAATCATGCAAACCTTCACTAACTAAATCAAACTCTAGCCAGTGTAAATGCTTTGAGACGTCCTCATGTTGCCGTGGTTACGGACGGAGCAAACGGCCGCTAGTTGTGTTAAACACACACTAAGCTCCAACAGTGATGTGACTGGACTGATGGAAGCAGTTTCCAGAACTCTTTATCTGAACTGACAGAAACATGTTTGATAAAACTCAGCCTAAAAGAAAAGTCACTTTTCTTTGTGTTTTACTAAAAGACTAAAAATAAAAGAGCAGCTTCATTTTACCAGCTTTATTTTTATCCCATCAGCTTGTGAATAAACTAATTATGTAATGTGTGTTCCAGATAAGTGGTGGAAAGACGACTGTAACAGCTGCTCTGGTGAGGAGAGTGTGTTATTAAAATAGTCCCATTAACTGGGGCAGGAAGAATGGAGCAGACCCCCAACTGGACCGGGTCTAGAGTCTGCAGGTTATTAGGTGTGAACGCAGCCTCCAGCAAAGAAAGACTTTCTGTCCTCTGACAACATGTCATACAACACGTTATTCCCCAGCTGCCACTGCTGATGCTTCTATGACTCTCAGAAGTGTGTTTCTCTTTAATGGGAGCAGCAGCACAGCCTGCAGCTACATGAGCAAACACACACTACAGGACGGACTTAGTCCACTGGAACTAACACTTGGAGATTCTATTCACATTTTATTTTCACCTTTTCCTCGGTCGGGACGTCCAGCTGCCAAAGTGTTTGTGAGTCTTGTGTCTTAAAGACCGTGGCGACCCTCTGGTCCAGGTCTTGAGTACATGCCTGGACTGCTGAGGCTTTAGGTCTGAAGAGTTCTCTCATCTGATGCTGGACCCGGTCTGAGTTTTATTAGGGACGGATGAACCGTCCTCTGCTGCTCAAGAGACCAACACAACCATGTCATGATGAAAGATTTCTGAAACCACTGCGTCTCATTTCTTCCATCCATGTCAGGCGGGAACTAGAGACGACCTGCACCTGCTTCTCAGCCAATCACAGCGCAGCATAAACTGCCTGCCTTTTCCACCAAACTCCTTCTGTTTCCACCATATCTTTCCTCACACACACACACACACACACACTCTTCTTGTACATACATGTTCTATTCTTACATGCAGATATTACCGTATTAACTACGTCCACTGAATTAGAGAAAATAAATGAAAGAGGGAAAGAAAATGTGAGCATGTGAGAGTAAGAATATATGTACAGTATGTGAGAGAGAAAATGTGTGTGTGTGTGAATAAAACAGTGTGTGTGTGTGAGGATGAATTATGGCCTATACAGCTCCTCATACCTGTCTGTCCACTTCTACCTCACCTGTCTAGTTTCCTCCTGTCAGCAGCATCTTTTCATCTCCTCCATCATGTCCTCACTGAGGAGTCTCATATTAAAGTAGAAGCAGGTCAAAGTGGTGATTGGTCTCTTAGAGGCTGGGGGTGAAAGCTTCTCACACACAAGGAGCTCAGACATTTCATTCATTTCCCTCATGTTTGATGAAGCTGCTTAAAAACAGTCAGATGTAGAGGAGAAGGGATTAGATGGAGACAGAAGCCAAACCTGACCCCCCTCCTCCTTTCAGAGTGGAGCCTATTGGAGAGCGATGGCTGAGACCAGGTCTGAGAAAGTGTGTGTGTGTGTGTTTTCATTGGATTCATCACTTTCAAAGTCAGCATCAAAGTGCCAATAGATCAACACCTGAATCTGGATTGGTTCTGTTCTCTCCATCAGATTCCTGGAAAGTCAATGGAAGCAAACACGGTGAACAGGAAGCTCCACCTGTCTGACAACAACAGGAAGTTTCCATTAGTGGACGTCCCTCAGTCATGTCCTGATCATCCAGACAGATGTGATGGCGCCCTCTTCAGGTTCTGTGTGGAAATGTTCTGACTGCTCGCTGTTACTGGGATGTTAGTGGAGAGGAGACGTTTGTCAGTGAGTTCCAGAGGAACCAGAAGGAGAGGAACCAGTAAAGACGGCGTGTTGGGAGGAAATGAATCCTCATGGAGTCTGAGCTGCTCTCATCGTCATGGTTACGCTGTCTCTCACTATAACAGATGAACAACATGTCCTCCTCCTCCGTCTCCAGCAGTAGCAGCGTATGTGGAGCGTCCTCCTGGAACTCTGTCCTTCTACAGAGTCTCCTCTGACTCTGATCTTCCTCCACATCTTCATCAGCACCTTCATCATCCTCTGCTTCCTGGGTTTGGCTTCTTGTTCAGCTTGTTTTCTTCCTCAGTGTTTGTGTTGTGTAAAGAGTTTGATCCTGTCAGACATTATTAACCAGAGTTCAGTCTGGAAGCGTCTGTCTTCTTCAGAAACAGCCTTTCAGATTCACGTATGAAACTCTTCTAGATGATTCCTTGGATGTTTCCTGTTTTCCCTCCTTTAAAGATAGAAGCTGGGATTCTTCCAGGATCAACTGGACATGGTTTGTGTTTAGTTCTTGTCAGTTTCACTTCATGATGCTGGAAATGAAAATCCTCCCAGTGCGTCGCTCTGTTTGCCTCATTCTGTCCTTCATTTGACTTTTTCACTCTTTCACATGTTGAATTAGAGATTTTTTCACATCAGAAATAGTTTCTGAAACAAAAAGTCGAATGTTCAGTTTTCCCATTCTGTCTCCAGATGTTTGACTTTGGATTAAATTCTTCAAGCTCCACATTTCAAATAAACTTTCATGAATCTGTTTTCAGTCAGCAGGTGAATTTTAAATGTTTGAGCTGAAAACTTTCACTGTTTCATTTAAATGTAGTTTATCAGCTTCAGTCAGCTTCATGTTTCTTTAAATGAAGATTTTGATGCTTTTATTTGAACATTCCTGACTTTCTTACAGGGATAATTGAAGGTTGGAGCTTCTACCTCACCTGGCAGTAAAAGCTGAACCTGCATGAACCATCAGGGAATTTAAAGATGGAAAAGCAGCTCATTTGTGCACATTGAAATAATTCAGACCTTTAAGGCCTTTGTGAAGTATTGATGCATGTAGCGGCTCAAACAGGGAGAGCAGCTGCTAATCCTGCCATCACCTCAACCAGAGTTTACACTTCAGAGCTAAACTAGAAACTTCTGCCATTTCTACACAATCAAGCCAACAGTGATGCTGAAGCAGAAGAGCTCATTTCTGACAAACCTTTACACGGAAAAGAAGCAGCGACACTAAACCAGCAGAGGAAGTCTGAGGAAACCTTTTAGAAACACTCAGCTTCTAAAATCAGCTTCAACATGAATCACTGATGGGATTAAAAGATGTTTCCATCAGCAGCAGGAACAACAGTTTCCTGCACTTTGTTCTGATTCTAGCTGCCATTTTATCATAGAAAGAAGAGCCAGCAGGACCTGAGACTGGACTCATGAGACTGGACCGCTGTAGCCATGCACACACAGCTGGATGATGCAGATGTTAGAGGGAACGATGGAGACTCAGAGGAGAAAAAGCTTTGATCCTCTGAGTTCAGAGCTCATCTCATGGCTGTTTGAAGGCTCATCATGATCTAAAGTTGGACTTAAACCTGAATCCGAGTTCAGTGTGAACAGTTCTAATGATGCTCAGATGATGCATTAATCCCAGCAGGAAAAACATCTGGAACGTTCTGGCCTTTCCATCAGATTCTTTCCTGCTATCAACATGTTGGTGCTTGTGTTGTGATGATGTCGTTTCAGACTGGAAACTTCTGGAAACTGCATCATGAAGATTCTTGTGTTCAAACTGGAACAAAGACGTGACAATAAACACATTTCATTCTCCTCCACTTCCTGTGTGTGAGCGTGACGGCCAGCCACACATGCTAATATCTCCACCTCACCACCAGTAGATTTCCACTTTCATTGTCTCTGCAAGCAGAAGTCTAAACACGATACACACTATTTCACACACCTCTTTCCTTCCTTTCATTCCTCATACCTACAATATTGAACACACCTTCACGCTGTGAGGTCAGATTATGTTCGTATTCATGTTTCTTTTCTTTCAGGTACCTGGGTTCAGTCTCTCCTTCCTGGTGCAGCAAAGGCCTGGTCCAGGTCTGAGGACTGATAAACTACTGCAGCTTCATTGGATTCCACCACAACCCCCCTATGACACTGCAGAGTCATTGGGGGGGTTTGGGCTTCATTTTGAGGTTGGTTCAAAATGTAGTAGCCATTTTATTTCCCCTCTTTGTGTTTACTTTGGCTTTTCTAAACTGGTATTTAACTTCCTGTTTGATTGTTCAGGAAGTTTGTTTCTGTTCATTTATTCCTTCATTTCTTTCACTTCTCTTTACTTCGGATTTTCACTCTACTTCTATTTATTTGGCCTCTTGTCAGGCTGTTTAGTTAAATCCTGGATGTGGTGACAGGTTTCAGGTTTTGGGGTAAATGAAGCAGTTTTGAAGCAAACCTGCATCCTGCTGCCTTACTGCTTGGTCCCTGACGGAGCATTAGAGGAGAAATAAACGCTGGGAGGCCTGGAAGTGGACAGGTGGGACATCAGCATGATTACAAATCCAAACTTTGGTCCTAGAGTCGGGAACAGATGGAGGAAGACGAGGAACTTTCCAGGGATAAATACATAAAAGCAACATATGGAGGCAAACACACGGCAGAAGCAGCAAATATGCAAGTTTGATGCCAAAAAGACCAAAAAAGTGGAAGTGAACATCTAAATGAAGAAAAATAAAAACTTCTCAGTTTACTTTCTGCTTCCAAAAAGGCTCTAAAATCTACTTTCACATCCAGGAGCCGTTGCAGGGATTTCACTAAATATTTATTGTAGCTGAACATAGAATTTCACCTTAAACCAGATAATCTGAAGTTTTACGTTTTTATTTCCAGTGTAAAATCCACCTTTATAAAAAGATAAAAACCAATGATTTCTCCCTCCAAAGTCATTTCTAAAGCATCTGTGACCTGGTCCCAATGACATCAGCTCAGTTTAGCTTTACAATGGTGGAAATACGCCTTCAGACAGTCTAGTGCTGCTTCATTCTGATCACATGTTCAAAGCGAACTCACTTGTAATTCCATCAAATGAAGCACAGAGCTAAAAGAAAACAGAGACGTCTGTTTGAGGCCATGAGGAGGTGGACAACTTTCCAGCAGCTGCTTTTATGTGTGAATCAAACACTTCAGGCTACTTTGTTAGCATGTATTCCTTCAGGCTGCCCACACACACATCTGAGTCTATTTAGTGGAAATACAAGTCTACTTTTCTTCAAGGCCTCAATACTGTGTCAAAGATTCCCACCGATATAAAATCCCCTGCAGGTACTATCGTCTCCCAGAGAAGGCCCCGTGGTCAAACCTCAGCTATGTGGAAGTTTCCTCTTCACTTTGCCCATGTGGGCTTTTCCCAGGATCTCTGCTTTCTTCCCAAAGTCCAGAAACCTGCATGGTAGGTTTGCTGCTTCCAGACTGGATGTTTTAATGTGGGCATGTTTGCTTTTTAACTGTTTTTACTGCAGCTGGAAGCTCCAGGCCACCATGACTGTAAAGCAGAATACTGATGTTTAACCCGTTCACACTTTGTTTCAACATGGCCTCCAAAAACCAGAGTTTAAGAAAAATTTAATACTTCACGTTTTTATCACAAGCTAAATGAAAATAAAAGCTGGTTAAATGTGTCTTGTTGGTTTTTCAGCGTTCTCTCATCAGTTGTAATAAACATGTAATAAATGTGTTAAAGCAGCGAGTGTGAAAGGGAGACGGCAGCTTTGCATCAGGCTGGAACGTGCTCATAATGACGGATCAAAGCTGCAAACATCACTGACAACTTGCACCATGCAGGAATTTACTGGAAACATTTTAACTGCACATAGAAACATGCAGTTTAATAACTAATTCATCTGAGCTGAAACTGAGTCTAAATACAAGTTTTTATGACGTCTTTGAGCTGAATGGATCCACTGATTTCAGCATCAACTTTTCACTCAGCGTTTCTTCACAGGGAAAAGTAAAACATGTACAGGCCGTCTGAAAACATACTTCTACCTGGATATAAGCAATAATCCCTGTTTACTGGTCAGAATGATGCATGCTGGGAAAAACATGACCGTGGCTGGACTAAAGTGAGGCAACCTGAAATATAAAAACATGTCAGAGTTCTTTAAAGGAAGCTTCAAAACTGAGCTTAAAGGTGCAGCGTGGAACAAAAACAAAGGTCACTGACAGAAAATGTCACATATCATCAGAAACTGCTTCTATTGGCATCTAAACACTTTACTAAAATAACATGTTTTATTCTTTTACAATGAGACGTTTATATCTACGTGGCGTACGTCCACAGACATGCAGCTGCCACATTTGTGCCACCACTTTTACTACGGTGTCTCTGAACGGACAAACTGTGTGACGTGAGAACCCTCTCAGCTTTAAACCTGCAGTAGCGGCTTTGTTTGATAGGGGCAGGAGCAGCGTTTGGGATAAGTAAGCTCTTAAAAGCACCATAGAAGAAGACAGTCCACATGTAGACAGTGTGGAAGTAGCTACTGTAGTGCAGTCAACGCTGCACCTGAGGCCACCAGAAACACCTGACCTGGACAGCACCAAGAGAGTCAACAATGACGTCTATTGTTCACAATAAACCTGTTCTCTGATGTTCTCCAGGTTCTGTCCAGACAGGTCCTTCTTCTAGTGGTCCTGGTCTCTTGGTGGTCTTGGTGTCAGCACTCTTTCTGGGTCTGCTGCAGCTGGACGTTACAGGTAGATGTGATGGATCAGGCCGACCCAGAGTTTCTTTCCATCACACATAAAGAGAGTTCACACTCTAAACATGAAAGCTGAACATTTGTTCTTTTAAATAAAGAAATAAATAAATCTTTATTTGTATAGCACTTTTAAAAAACAAGGTTTACAAAGTGCTGAACAGCACACAGCAAAGTAAGGTAATAAAACCAACAAAGAAAAGACACATGCATGAGCACATTTCCACAGACAAATAGAAGTCTGACAATAAATAAGTCAGAAATAAAGTAAATAAGTAAATAAAAAGGTTATAAAAAGGCCAGTGGATAAAAGTGTGTTTTAAGAAGTGACTTAAAGATGAAACTGATGGTGCAGCCTTATCTCCTCAGGTAGGTCGTTCCAGAGTCGAGGGGCTCGGAGCCAAAAAGCTGGGTCACCTCTGGTCTTGAGTTTGGACCCTGGCACAGCTAAAAGGGACCTGCCTGAGGATCTAAGGCTGCGGGGAGGCTCGTTGGGTGTCAGTAACTCTGTCATGTAGCCGGGTGCCAGACCTAAACGAGCTTTAAAAGTAATCAGTAAAACCTTAAAATCAATTCTAAAACGTACAGGGAGCCAGTGCAGCGAGGCTAAAACAGGGTCATATGTTGTCTTCTGCTAAAACCAGTGAGAAGCCGAGCTGCTGCCTTTTCAACAAGTTGGAGGCGAGAGAGGATTTATTGTCAAGACCGGAGAGGAGGGAGTTGCAGTAGTCGAGTCTGGAGAAAATGAGAGCATTGATAACTTTTTCTAAATCGGGCCGGGAGAGGACAGGTTTGATTTTACTGATGGTGCGGAGGTGAAGGAAACAGGACTGGGTGACTTTTTTCATGTGAAGATGAAAATTAAGACTGGAATCAAGTATAACACCCAGGTTTCTGGCAGAGGGGGTGATGTTAGAGGAGAGAGGACCAAGACTGTCTTCAATATGGGCGGTGGAGTGAGGAGGGTTGATGAAGATCATTTCAGATTTAGAACTGTTGAGTTGTAGAAAGTTTTGTGCCGTCCAACTGTTCACATGGTTGAAACACTCGAACACAGCAGCTCGGCTTCCAGTGTCTTTGAAAGAAATTAGAAAAAATAAATCACAAATAAAAGTCCAGCAAACAAAGAACTGAACACTTTTCCACAAGTCGTCCCGATCCTGGAAAACCCTGATTATAAACACGGATCCTAATTAAATACACAGAACACTAATGAAATACATTAACTGGCCATAAAATATCTGCTATCTGGACGTTTCCTGGTCATGTTGACTGGGAATAAATAATTCTCTACATGTATTTATTTACCAGCCAGAAGGGACATTTTAAATGGAAATAAAAGCTAACAATCCTTTACTCTCAAACATGTTTATTGATCCATACGCTCTTTAGTGTTTACTTTTAGGTGTATTGAGGACTGGAGCGTCCTGGGACAGAAGTAAACAGCCAGAACCCAGTCCTCAGTGGAGAACTGCTCCAGTCTGACACAGCTGCCCAGAATGAAGGAGATCAGGAGCTTATATAGAGGAGTCTTCCAGACTGGCCAATCACAGAGACGACGGAGCTGCTGGCGACCAATCCTGGAAGAGGGCGGAGCTGCAGACACAGGATCAGCAGCCAATCACCTGCAAGCACTGGCACAGTCCTTTTACTAACTGCTTCATGAACATGGTGGTATCATCTGCTCGCTGGGTGATTGCTGGCTGTTTGCCTCAAACATTAAGTTTCCCAAAGTCTACATGTTTGTAAGGGTCTTTTCAAAAAGCCCGACTATGTGTAGGGCTGGGCGATGTGGTCTATAACTGATATCAAGATTAGTTTTTTTCAATCCATTTTATTTTCTATAATTACTTTTTTAATAACTTGTATATTTTTATATGGAATTATTTTAATGTGTATTCAAATATTATTTTATTATTTAGGTTTTTTCTATTTTCCACCAGATCCCATAGATAGATAGATAGATAGATAGATAGATAGATAGATAGATAGATAGATAGATAGATAGCTTTATAATAAGTATTCGTCTTTGAAGAGACTGTGTCAGAAACTGCAACTATTCAGGAGGAGAAACCAACTTGGAAGACGTGGCTGCATTCCTGCAAGAGGAAACAGCCGGTAATGGGCAGATGCAAGGGTATCGATGGCTACACCTGCGTGCAATACAGAGAGGATATGTGGTAACACAAGACACAGTAAGACAGCTGATCAAGCTGTTTGACCCTGAAGACGTTGAACTCAGGCGGGCACGGCGTCTGAGACGCAGGCATCACCACAACAAAGACCCAACGCTCTATGGCATGTGGATTCTTATGATAAACTGAAGCCATATGGCACTGCCATTAACGGGTGCATTGACGGTTTCAGTCGCTATGTTGTGTGGATGGAAGCCTACAGAACAAACAACCACCCCAAAGTAATTGTGGACTATTTCATTACTTCCATTGAGCGCTTGAGAGGATGTCCAGAGCGACTACGTGCTGACAGAGGTACTGAGAACGGCACATCGAGAACATGATGGTCTTTTTGTGCAGGAATCAAGCAGATAGTTTAGCAAGAGACGAAGTTTCCTCTACGGCTGCAGTACTGCAAACCAGCGGATGGAGTCGTGGTGGAGAATCCTGAGGAAACAAAGTGCACCACTTTGGATAAACCTTTTCCAAACTCTCCAAGGTGATGGACGTTTGTCTGGTGACTTCTTAGATAAAAGTCTTATCCAATTCTGCTTCCTAAATCTAGTTCAGGTAAGTCTCCAGACATCTGTCCTCTTATTCTTCTATAGCTTACTGTCTGTCATGACTGCCCCATGGCCAAAACACACGAACCAACATTTTAAAGGTAAAACCTAGTTTACAGAATAACAATGGGAATAGCAGCTAAATGCACGATGCTCTTCATGTGGTAATGATATAATAATGATGCACAAAGAAAAACAAAACTAAACATTTTTCTATTAAATAGAATTAAAGAGTAAAACTGTGATGCTGAGAGGAGCGAGCAATCTTACTAAGCAAGTGAAAACTACATTTAGACAATAAAAGCTTTGGCAGTTTGAGTGGCAAAAGAAAAAGAGCATTTTGACCATAAACATGTTTCTACCTGTACGCGGGTCAGCACCTTGGAGAGCAGCGACTCGCAAAGTCCTGTCACCGTCAATTTTAACTTCATGTCTTTGTTCCGTGGCTTTATTACAAAAAATCCCACATCAGTTGGTTTTACGCAGCAACGGTTGGATTGTGTGTGTGTAATGCAAACATTGGTTTATATAAAAAGTTTTTTGTTTGTTTGTTTTTATGCAGGATGAACTTGATGAATTCACACAAGATAAGAGCAAAGTCCGGCCATGGTGTTATTGGAGGTCGCCCTGTTCTCATGTACACACTTCCCGAGATGTATGGTGCCGAGGACAGCATGAAACCCGGTGACATGGTGGAGTTGGCCCTTTGCAAGCAAGAGTGTTCACCCAAAGGCCAAAACCCATGTGATGAAAGTGTGTTTGAGCTCTGCTGTCTTTTAATGCAGGAAAAGGGATGGATGCTCCTACAGATGCATCTTCTGCTGCTGAACTGTACACCTTATTAAGAAGTGAAATTATGATGAATATCTAAGGCTGGACGACTGTACCTGAGCTCTGGAGGAGCACTAATGCAGACTTCATCATATAAGACTCCATACAGGCCACATAATTAAAGCAGTATTCAAACAGACTGGATAAATGTGATGCTGTAAGATTCTATAACAAACTTGTACAAAAAAAAAAAAAAGTAGTGCTGGGCAACAATTAAAATTTTTAATCCCGATTAATCGCATTGTTACACACAAAATGTCTCTTTCCTTTAAAAGAAGGCCTACGGTTATATAAAGAAAATACAGTAAATGTTGGTTTACTAACACGACATCAGGGGTCTCCAACCTGCGACTCTGGAGCTGCAAGTGTCTCTCTGGACCTTCCACAATGTCTCTAAATACATGGCTAAAATATTTTTTTAAATCTTTCTTGTCATTAGGTTGGAAACCAGGAACTTTTTTTTCTTTTACTTTACATCATTTTCCACAAATATCTACATCCCTTAGAAGAAAGTCTGTTTATCCTCTTTTTTTTAATAAAGGTTTTATGTTTTTGTTTATTTTAAAACCCAAAAACAGAAATAAAAATGTGGTTCTTTAAAAATAATAAACATCCTATGGTGGCTCTTCATTAAAAATATATATTAAGTTTCCTTTTTGAAAAGTCTGGTAACATTTGCGTCTCTAAACGAGTTTTATTTAGCTGGCTGAGGGAAAAATGTCTCTTTGGATTGGAAAGGCTGCAGACCCCTGCATTAAACACATAAACAGGTTTAGCAGCAGTTTTCTCTTTAAACAGCAACAGTTAAAATATTTCTTCATATATATTTATAAAACCACATATTTATGAGAAAGAAGGATGAAATGTTCAGGATTTACTAACTAAAAGGTAAAAAGTCAGCAGGATGAATTTAAAGCTGTGAAGCTGCTTCCTTCTAAACACAGAAGGAACAATATGTGATGAATATCAGCATCAGGTGAACAGACAGAAAGCAGGATGAGAATCTCACAGCTTCTAGATGGTGAGGAGAGAGAAATATTTACAATATGCACAATAACTTCCATCCATGCACCTTCACTGCTTCATTATCCAGGTTTCTGGCTCAGTAAAGCCATTTCTATAACCAACAAACACAGTTAAGACAACAAACAATTTAAAGGGCAGCTACACAAAGTCCGAAAAATATGTAAACACAAATGATGTCTCCCACAGCATGAACACGAACAAACTCTACTGAAAGCTCACATCTCACAGATTCCACAGCTGGAAGTTTCATCTCGCTACGACCAAGATTCACCGAACCAGAGGCAGAAGAAGACCCGATTTATGCTGCACGTTTGTAAAAGTCAGAAAGCATGTCTTAGCTTTGCTGTCTTGCATAAATTAAAACAGCATTTATTAAAAAGAAGAAAAAAAAGTTCCTCATGGTCTTTTGGGAGCAGTTTCCCAACCAAAAATCACAATGTTCTGCCATCTGCATGGGTTTAGACAAAGAGAAAAGTCGGTTCTTCTTCTTCTGTCTTAAGTTCCAGACAGAAAACGTCTCTTCATTTTAATAAACCCGCTCTCTCCTGATTACATCAGATGCACCGCTGCAGCAGGGAAGAGAGACATGGACGCCATGTTTCTGTCATCAAAGCCAAAAAATCAAAGAAAAAAAAAAAAAAAAAACTTAACGCATGATTAAATAAACCACTTACATATCCAAGTTATCTCATTTATTTATTTGGATAATTTACTCGGAGAGGGAAATTCATCAATTAATTTAGTTTGAATGGAAACTCTTCATTTTCACTGGAATTATCCAGAAACATAAGACATCGTTGTGTGAGGGTAATATCTGGTGATTATAGGTCTCCTCAAATAACTTCATCCCTCTGTTTCTACCAACTTCTTTTGTCTGAGTACTTTTCACCAAATCACTTTTAAGCACCAGAAACTTCTTACCAATGTTAATTTGTTTAAGATGTAAAAGGCAAAACTCCTGAGTTGAACCATGGAAATAATGAAGGGGTTTAAAATACAGTTAGACTCATTTTTATGGATTTTTAATGTCATCAAATGTTGAGGACTCAAATGGCACCAGTTTCATAGAATAAGCCAGTTACATGCCCTCTACTGGCTGATGTTGGAACTGCAGTTTATTAGTTACATGCACTCTACTGGCTGGTGGTGGAACTGCAGTTTGTTAGTTACATGGAAAGTTAAAATGATTCTTGCCCCCCTTCCCTCTTTCTGTTTCCCTGCAAATGACAGTTGCCAAGAATACCTGAACATAAATGTACAAATGAGCATTTCTGTCTTCAGGTGGATATTGAGAAGCTGGCTTACAACCTGTCACTGTTCTTTGACGGATTATATGAAACTGATCATCCGTTGGAGCTCTTGGCCTGTAAGGGAATCCATGAAATGCTGGAATGCGGAGGGTCCAAGATCCTTCCTGTCATTCCTCATCTGATTCAGCCCATCCGTAGTAAGTCTGAGACCTGTCACCTCTTACATTTTACCAAACACACATAACACATTGCCTCTATCTGTTTTTTTTTTTCTTTCTTTAGCATTGTTTTACCTTGACTGTGTTTAGGTGTTATTTCTGAAAAAAATGGCCCTGCTGTATGACAGCAGAGAGAGTTCAACAGGCTGGAGCATAACACCAGCTTGTCTGTTGTACAGTCAAGTTGATGGAAATTTATTCTTAATTTGCTGATCTTTTATCTATTTGAATGTGTTTTACTAAGCTGCAGTTAGAGCTCTCACGGCCACTATGTCCTGTCTTCATAAACTTTTGCATCATTTTTGCAAACTTCTCTATAATATATTAAATGAAAGGCCGAATATAGCTGACGCGACATACCATCTGAAATGTAATTATTTTATAAATATACCTATTCAGCAAGCCCCCTCTGTCCTCTACATGCATGTGCTGAGTAAACGGTAGTTGGTAACCATGGCAACAGAAACTCAGACGCCGGGCAGCAGACGCCAGATCAGAGCAGCCTGCAGGCTTATTGAACATGTAGGAAACTATCTGTAGACTTTGACTGTTTGAAACAAAATGTTGCATCATCCTCTGGACACACACAAGCTGTAAGAGCTGAACCCGCCTCTGAAATGATTCTGTCACGTAACATAACTGCAGCCGACCGAGCTGCAGGTTCTATGTCAGAGACGGTTACCTTGGCAACGCGTCACAAAATAATCCACTCAGCCGCTTCTTATGAAAAACTTATGATTTTACCGGTAAAAACAACATTAACACATTAATAATTTATTTAATATTTTTTTCTTTCTTGTCTCTTTTCTTTTCTTAACTTCATTTTCTCACCCAGTTTTTCAAAAAGACCCAATTTTCGTTTTGAAACTGGTTTTTGTAAAAATGTAAAAGTGATTCTGTCTCCGTATGAGGGAACATAGTTGGCCAAAGCTGAATCATCCATAAGCTGAATGACATCCATGTCAATCTGGAAAGCAAAGGAATATCTTGAATGAGACGAATAATTTAATGTACAATACTTTTGAATCTTACTTGTTATTCTAGAAAACAAGCACAGTAGACAGGGAGGTCAACAAATAGCTGAAGAGGAAAATATTCAGTGTTTTAGCACCATGCCATCACCTGAACGGTAAACTGAACAATAAAAATGTCGTTAATGTTCCAGCTGAAGTTTGACATACTTGGACTCATCAGCTGCAGATGTTTTTCTTTTTCCTGCTCCCCCATTTTAGGATCAAATATCATTTTCTTGCAGATGTAATTTTCATTTTCTCAAAGAATAAATTTGATAGAAACCATATTTTAGAAAAGCTCTAGACTTTCTGTCTTATTCATGGGGTTCGCCTTTTTTTCATGCTACTGTAAATGTGCAAAGGCTTCGCTGTGGTCACGATAGACACAACATGATATGGAAACAGTAGAAGGTACATGAACGGCTAAATGAATATGACTAATTGATCTAAGTGGTAAATCAACTAATCATTTAACTTCATGATTTACCCAAAATGGAAACAAACATTTCTACTGCTCACATCCATCTCAAATCTCTCTAATAGGAATCTACAATTCTAAGGTAGCTTTTATTAAAAAGAGATTTCCTTCCTTAAATTCAGGAAGGAACAATTCATGGGGAAACTCTGGCAATCAAATATCACTAAGTCTGCTAATAATTATGAAGAAGTGTTTGCCTTTTATTTGTGATATCTACAGCATAAAAACTCATATTTATATATGAATGCAGTCAATCTCTGCTCAAATAATTTTCACTTCTTGGTGGATTAGTAAATTCAAAATATAAGCAGAAAAAATGTTTTTCCTTAAAATGAAATTCAAGTGAATTTTACTTTGACTAACATATAAGTACATTTAGAAAAGTCAGCTTATAAAGTGTAAGGAAAGACTTTTTGCTTTCTGACACACTGGTTTGTCCTTTCAAGCTCTAATTTTCATCCCATGTGGAGACTATCACTGGTATCTTCACACTATTATCATAAAATTAAAGTCTTAAATCAGGACTTTCCAATATCAAGATATGTGGCTAAAAATAATATTTAAATAATCTCGAGATTCTTCAAAAGTATGGACTTTAAATTTGAGACGGCTAAAATAATAATCTTAATTATTTTGGATACACTTTCCTGAAAGAAGGTAAATGAATATACCTGGTTAGCCAGTATACAAGGCAGTTAACAAGCTGCCATAACGCACCTTCTGCTCCTCCATTAGTGCCAGAGCTTCTTCTGGTAAACCCCGACCTCCAAGAAAGTCCATCACGGAGATCCACATTTTACAAGGTCCAGTCTTGCGGCTTATGATACTATCAAAAATATCATAAACAAGTTACGTGAGGTTCACTTAAGGTAAGTTGAAACAATGGCGTGTGTTTAGCTAACGATACCTGATATAGTTCATGTCATTTCCACAGTTTAAACCTGTTTAAATCTTGTGTTTCCCCAAAGCTCAACACCATCATTTAAATATGGTACAACCAGTGAACAGTAGGGGAGAGTGGGGTAAGTAGTGCCAGTTTTTACTTAAAGTGTCTTTAAAACAAGGGGAGTAAAATTAATGCCTCCAACTAAAACATGTACATATAGATTAGGATGTTGTGCATCCCTAGGAAAAATCACTTTTTATCTTAAATAAACTGTTTGAGAAATACAGCTTTAGAAAAAAAGTGGTTTTGTGGCACAACTTGCCCCTGGAGCGGGAAAGTTGTGCCATTAGAGAGAATAGACTGGCGTAAATTGTGCCGTTGATAATTGAAGCAAAACATTAAAGGCCACTTTTCTGTAACAAAGCCTATACTGTCACATGAACACCTAACTGACTCTTACTCCTCACAGATCCAGCCTACTAGGCCTATAACTTAATATCCTACTTTACATCCTACCTATATCCTACAAAATAAAAAATCCAAAATGAGCACCAAATCATCTGCATTTGAATCTCTTCACAGATTTGAGCTTCTGCTGAACATCCCACTTGTCAATGCTGCAAGGGAATGTGAACTTCTGCTCCTTCTGGCTGTACCACTAAGGTTTTGTGGTGTAGGTAGTTTCTTGAGAACATCACCTCTAGGGATGACTCCTTCATCATCCTCTCTAAATGTGAAGATGGGCTTTCCATCAACAGACCTCTTACAACTTTGCTTCAGAAACTTTGCTCTGATCTCGTCACCTTTAACGTTCTCCACCAATCCAACATAGTTATAGGATTTGGATTTTTTACCTGCAAACTTCACGATGACGGTCACCAGCAGACAGACAGGCTGCTTCAGGAACGCCACATGCCAAATGGTAGCGTACTTTAAAGGCATTGAACCAATCAAGTCTAGAAAAGGTTCAAAGTTTATCAGCACATTGTAATTTACATTCAGCTTTGGCTAAGTTGAAGCTATCCACTCCAAATAACGATCCAGTAGCCTATACTTGATCTAACCTGCTTGTTTGTCTCTGGTCCAGCTGGCAGGCATGTCCATGTTATTTCTTTGTGCCAACTCAAAAGCCAGTTGATGGCATTTCATGACACCTATGCCATGAAACATTGCTGCTAGTGTCTTCATGTGGTCAACTGGCTCTTTCTCCATGTTTTCATTGAAGACTTGTTTGGCAACTGCTGTTTTTTCATAGCCTGATTTTTTCATTTTTCCTATTTTTGTGTGTTTTTATGGTCATGCTGCAGATTCCTTTCCAACCTGACGTAACTCTTCCCCTGTTTCACCTCTTTCACTGCTCTTTTCAACTCCTCAAGAGAAGCTGAAACCGTGTCCGTCTTACGTTTATATTTGTGTGCTATGATGGATTTTGGTCTAAAATTAAGAATGCTGCATAGTTTTAGTGATCAAAGGTAAGAATACAATGTACAATTAACAATAAAATTCAAATGAAGTAATACATAGTAAATAATCAGAAGATGGGGTAACCCAGGCCCTTTGGCACAAATCACCCCAAGCCCACCATTTTGAAAAAAATTCATCCCCCAGATGTTTTGAGCTAGCATCATGCTAACTGTATAGACTCATGGTGTCGCCTAAAGTACTAAAACGTGTGTGAACTATTTTCAGAGTTGTCTATAATTGTTCAAACACAGCAATCAAAAGACCTTCATTGTAAAAATTTTACTCTGGAGGGTAAAAAATTGTTTGTTGAAATTAAATGTGCTTCCCTCTCAAGCCATGTGTCTCCCTTCTTTGGAGGATGAGTGAAATGAATGCCGCTTGAAAAATATGTGGTCACATGACCAATTTCTTCCATGGTTTTCTAGATAACAGGGCCCCTTGGCACAAATGACCCCACTCTCCCCTACAGAATATAAAGTGATTTTTGATCCGAGAAACATTTAGATTTGGTCAGAACTGCAGTATTTCTGCTATTTTTGTCTGAACAAACTTAATATGTGACTTCCAGCATTTTCTGTGGTTGATAATCACACCAAGAAATTTAGAATCATAAACCCTTTCACTTATTACATCCTCTATTTTCACTTGTCTCCCAGCATCTGTACCACAGCTTCCAAACAACATCATCTTTGTTTTATTTCAATTCACTGCTAATTTATTTCTATCAAACCATCTTTTTACTTCCTTCATTTCCTGTGGGATTGTTCCAGAACCTGCTGCAAGTCTTCTCCAGGACATAAAACACTGCTATCATCTGCAAACAGGATTAGTTTCATGTATCTGAGACTTTCCACATATCATTTATGTAGAGAATAAAAAGCTTTGGCCCCAACACGGAGCCCTGGGGGACTCCACAAACAAGGTCCAAACAATGTGATTGTGTTCACCAATCATCACATACTGCTGCCTTTTAGTTAAACAGCTCTGAATCCATGTCAGCACAAGCCCTCGTATCCCACACCGCTCCAATTTATTCATCAAACACCATGATCAATAGTGTGGAAGGCTTTCTGAGGTCAATAAATAACCTGCTGCAGAGAGTTTCTGATCTATACAGTTAGTAATTTCCTCTATTAAATGAGTCATCACCAGAGATGCTGATCTGTTGCTTCTAAATCCGAACTGACAGTCAGATCACATATTAGTTTGTCAATAAAGTTATCCAGTCTTTTTATAAAGAACTTTTCCAGGATTTTAGAAAACTGTGAAAGCCATGAAACGGGCTGTAGTTTGTAAACTGGTGTTTGTCTCCTGAACGACGGTAAAACTTTTTCTATTTTCATTTTACTGGAAATGTTCCTGTATGAAAGGATAAACTGCAGATGTGTGTTAACGGTTTAGTAATTCCCAGAATAACCTTTGTGAGTATTACCATGTCACTTTCATTCCAGTCTGCTGGTGTCTTATTTCTGCATTTACTTACTATATTTATTATCTCATTTCCTTGGACTTTACATGTAAACATGGAGCTAACGTTTCCTGCTATTGTTTCTCCATCATCATCTTCAGGCACCACTTTCATTCATTTCTCTGCAGCTTTGGTCCAACGGTAACAAAGAACTCATTAAAGCTGCTGCTTGTGTTTATGTTGGTCATTTTTTTTTTTTTTTTTTACCATTTTCAGTAAAATAATCAGAAAATGATGTTTCCTTAGACCCATAGTTAATAATACCATTTATTATTTTCCTAATCTCTTTTATGTTGCTTCTCTTTTCCTCTATTTTACAATAATAATTGTTCTAGCATGTTCTCATTATGATGCTTCATTTATTTTTATTCTTCTTATATTTTACTTCTGCTTTCATTGTTCTACATTTGATAAAGTTAGAACAGCTTTATATTTGTTCTTTATTATAAAAACTAAAGAGCCTGGTTTATTTATCTTACTATTCACCACCATCATCATCATCATCATCACCATCACCATCTTCATCATCATCATTAAGACAAAGATTGAAGATGAGTGACGACAGAGAGAATTTTTAATAATTTATTAAATAAAACAAAAAAATGAAACATGATGAAAAAACATTAAAACTTCTAAAATAAAATTCCAGTGAGTTACTAGAATAAAATAAAAACAAAGAATAAAAAATAAAATGAAATTTGAGATAAAACATCAAAACCACATGAATGGAAATAAGATAAATTACATCATATCTATTTTTCATTAAACATAAAATATTTTAACAAAAAGTCTAAAATAATTTGAATGAAAATAAACTTAAAATTTATATGTGAAAGTTTTAATGAAAATTCTTTAAATTCAACATTTCAAGTAGAAAGTCAAACATTTGGGGTGAAAAATGAAGCAAAACATGAAATTTGTGATGTGAAAATGAATCTTTAATTCAACATGTGAAAATGTCAGAAAGTCCAAATAAAGACAGAATGAAGCAAACAAACTAAGAGTGAAACACTGGGAGGATTTTCATTTCCAGCATCATGAAGTGGAACTAACTGCAGCTGACATGAAGTCAACACAACATCCTGATATTCAGTGTGAAGCTTTGACTGGAAACAACATGTGGATCCTGGAAGAAGCACAGCTTCCATCTTTAAAGGACTGGAAGAGGAAGAAGTTTCCAAGGAATCATTTAGAAGAGTTTCACACACAAACTGATTGAATCCATGAATCTGAAAAGATGTTTCTGAGTGAAAGAGACAGACATGTTGTGAGGGACCGAGGCCAAGAATGAAGAGAGCACAGGAGGTTTTTTTAAAGAAAAAGTCTTTTGACATTTAATTTTACCAAAAAAACAAAAATACAAATTCCTAAGTAAAAGTTCTGGGCCCATAAAAGAGGTCAACTAAACAGAACATCAACATAAGGAACTGAAAACTAACTGACCTAACAAACTGACACACAAGGGAAACTATATACACTGGCTGATCAGACCATTTTGACACAAGAGGGAAAGACATAACATAACCATCTTTAGCTAACTTAATAAACTCAACTAATTCACAACAGAACTTTAACAATTTAGATCCACAACTCATTAGGGAAACAGAAATCTAAATAATCATACTTTTACATAAACAAATAAAGTAATACTAAACAATAGAAAATCTAAACCCCTCTCCCACTATCTTTTTGGCAGATGGATGAGTCCAATTAGGCTGTAGCCTCATCAATGGAGATCCACCTCAGCTGGAACTTAGCAGGCTTGGGCCTCCCACACAGCAACTTCCCCCAGATACTAGTAACTCAAAGAAAAATGCATATAAACCAAACAAGGTGACAAGAATGAGTCAACTAAAAGTGTGCACCCAATCAGTTAACCCCCCCTGCCAAACTTGCTAAGAAAAATGTGAAATATAAAGGAAAAAGGTAAATATTACAAATAAAATGATTTAACTGAAATGAAGAAAAAAGGTTACCAGACCAGGCTCAGTGTGTGGGTGCCTAGGCGACCATCACATTCCCCCTCCCTTCAAGACTCTCGCTGCCCCAGCGAGAGAGATAGTCTGCTGTCACATTCTGCCTGCCAGGGATGTGCTGCACTGTAAAGCTGAAGGGCTGCATAGCCAGGTACCAGCGTGTGATGCGACTGTTGGTATCCCTCATCCGCTGCAACCACTGGAGGGCTTTATGATCCGTCTGCAGAATGAACTCTCGTCCCAGAAGGTAGTACTTCAAAGAGTCGAGGGCCCACTTGATCGCCAAAGCCTCCTTCTCCACTGTAGAATAACGGACTTCCCTTGGGAAGAGTTTCCGACTGATGAATGCAATCGGATGTAAGTCCTCTGTGGGTCCCTGCAGGAGGACTGCACCAAGACCCCTGTCCGAAGCATCGGTCTGCAAAATGAAAGGCTCCTCAAAGTCAGGGCAACGAAGAACTGGGTTCTTACCCAGAGACTGCTGAATGTCCTGGAAAGCTGCTTCTGCTTCCTCTGTCCACTGGACCTCCTTAGGACACTTTGATCCAATCCTGTCTGTGAGCGGAGCAGCCCTGGCTGAAAAGTTGGGGATGAACCGCTGATAGAATCCAGCCATGCCCAGAAAAGATCTCAGCTGCTTCCTGGTTTGGGGTAGAGGGCATGACTCAATGGCATGTACTTTTCGTACCTGTGGCTTGATCACCCCATTCCCAATGATGAACCCCAGATATTCAGTCTCAGACTGGGCCAGCACACACTTTTCTGGGTTGACAGTCAAACCTGCTGACTGGAGACGCTTCAGCACCTCCTCCAGATGCTTGAGATGCTCCTCCCATGTTCCACTGTAGATTACAATATCATCAAGGTAAGCACATGCATAGTTCTCACATCCACTCAGTACCTGATCCATAAGCCTTTGGAAGGTTGCTGGGGCCCCATGCAATCCAAATGGCAAAACGGTAAACTGGAAAAGTCCCCATGGAGTCCGAAAGGCTGTTAACTCCCTGGACTGCTCAGAAAGGGGAACTTGCCAGTAGCCCTTACACAGGTCGATGGTGGTCAGGTATCTGGCTTTCCCCAGACACTCAATCATGTCATCAATACGTGGGGTAGGATAGGAGTCAAACCTTGTCACAGAGTTTAGGTATCTGAAGTCAATACAGAACCGTATTGTACCATCCTTCTTGGGAACCAAAACGACTGGATGACACCACTCACTCTTAGAGCGCTCAATGATCCCCAACGAAAGCATCAAATCCACTTCCTTCCTCAAGGAAACAAGGAGACGCTCTGGGATCCTGTAACTCATACGTTTAACTTGTACATCATCCTTCAATGTTATATTATGTTCAATTACATCTGTTCGACCTGGAAACTCCTGGAATACTTGTGGATGGCATAAAGCCCTGACCTGCTGTTGTTGGTCGGCCGACAGATGTTGCAAGTCCAATTCCACGACAGCTGGTGAAGGCAGATACTGATCATCCACATACTCTTCTTCCTCCACTGGTCTGATCAGCAATACCTCCACCTTTTCCCGTGGTCTGTCCTCCCACTCCTTAAGGAGATTCACATGTAGCACCTTGCTGGAACGTGATTTTCCAGGTATGGCTACCTGGTAGGTGGTGTTTCCAAGCTGCTTCATCACTTTAAATGGCCCCTGCCATTTGGCAAGAAGCTTGCTATCACTGGATGGTAGCATAACCAGGACCTTTTGCCCCGGCGTGAAGGTCCTGTGTCGAGCAGACTTGTCATACCAAGTCTTTTGGTACTTTTGAGCCTCCGCCATATGCTGCTGGGCCAGCTCTGACATCTTCTGTAGTTTTTCCCGCATCTGCACAACATATGAAACAACATTAGCTTCCCCACCCCCCTGTTCATCAGTCCAGGTCTCCCTCAGTAGGGCCAGAGGTCCCCTCACCTCATGACCATACAGCAGTTCAAATGGCGAGAATCCTGTAGATACCTGGGGAACTTCCCTATAAGCAAAAAGGAGGTAGGGTAGCCATTGGTCCCAATCTGAGCCTGCATCGTTCACAAACTTACGGCGCATCTGCTTGAGTGTTTGGTTGAACCGCTCTGTCAAGCCGTCAGTTTGTGGATGGTAAGGAGTGGTTCGTATACCCTTGATGCCCAACAACTGGTACACCTGCTTCAAAAGCGTAGACATGAAGTTAGTACCTTGGTCAGTTATAATTTCAGAAGGGAACCCAACTCGGGAAAAAAACTGCACCAGAGAAAAAGCCACTGCTCTTGCTTTAATTGATTTCAGTGGAAACACTTCTGGATATCTGGTTGCATAATCAGTGATGACCAACATATAACGGTTACCAGTTTTACTCCTCTCCAGGGGGCCCACAATATCCATGCCCAGCCGCTGGAAAGGGGTGCTTATAATAGGGAGAGGTTGGAGTGGTGCTTTCGAGGGTCGTCTTCTAGATGTCATCTGGCACTCAGGACATGTCCGACAAAACCTGGCAACATCAGAACGTAAGCCAGGCCAGCAGAAATGTCGCCTGATACGGGCAAAGGTCTTGTGTCTCCCCAGGTGGCCAGCCCAGGGGATGGAATGAGCCAAAACCAGTACAGTATCTCGTGCTTCCTTGGGCACCACCAACTGCTTAGCTGAGCCCTGCCATCGATAAAGTGTGCCCCCCTCCAAAACATACTCTTCTCCAGAGGCCTCCAATTCCATCTCCTTTGTGTTTTCTCTAGCCCTCTGCAACCAAGACGTTAAACTGGGGTCATTGTGCTGCATCTGGTTTATGTTCAAGGGTACCTTGAAATCCAAAGGGACGTCTTGAATAACTTCTTCCCGTGGCAATGAAACAGCATGCTGGAACTTCTCCTGCCTCTTTTGTTTGCGTGACTTCCGCTGCTTATCAGGCTGCACATCCAAGTCCACACCAAAAAAGGGTAGAGCCCTCAGAGTCACAGAAGGCTCTTCTGCCTGTTTGGCCTGGGATCTGGTAATAGCAACATTACAGCATTGAGAGTCCTTTAACAAGTCAAACAGTACAGGCAAATCACTTCCCAACACCACTGGAAAGGGAAGTTTATCAGCCACTCCAACATTCAAAAGATAGGGTTGCCCCTGCACTTCAACATAAATGTCTGCTGTGGGATAAAACTTCTCATCCCCATGAACACAACATATAGGGATGGTCTCAGCAGTACAAACCACATTAGCTGGAACAAACCGTCTCTGCACCAGAGTCTGAACACTTCCTGTGTCCACTAGGGCCTTCAAAGTGTTCCCGTTGATCCTAACATCTGTTAGTTTTACTGGCTGTCCATTGTTGGATCTAAAGTCTCTTTTACAAGGAATCACACACATCTGAGTGAGCTTAGGTGGATTCTTTGGACATGTTGGCTTAGTGTGACCCTCCTGCCCACGCAAATAACAAATAGGGACTTTGTGGTACTGCTTTATTGGGTTATTAGCTGGCTGTTTTTCCCTCACAGGAGTCTTACCCCAACCTGGCCCAGGCTTCTGAGGTTGTTGGGAGGGGGTAGGCCGGCGAGTGTCTTTTGTAGCCTTCCAGGTGGAATAATTCCATGGTTGTCCTTTCTTCCTTGCAGCCACAAACAGCTCCGCCAACTGAGCAGCCTCTGCCGCCGATGAAGGATTATGCTCCCGGATCCACACCTGAAGCTCAGGAGATAGCATGCGCAGATATTGCTCCAAGATGATAATTTCTCCCACATCTTTAACAGTTTTACCCCTTGGTTGGATCCACTTGCCATACAGCTCCTTCAGTCTTACATAGAGTTCCTTAGGAGTCTCTCCAGGCTCAACATCTGTGGAACGAAATCTCTGCCGATAGGTTTCTGGGTTAATATCATATTTTTTTAGAATGGCTTCCTTGACACATTCATAATCATTAACATCATCCATGTCCATATGTACATAGGCGCTTCTTGCCTTACCAGTTAGCAGTGGTATAAGGCGGAAAACCCAGTCAGGCTTTGGCCATCTGCATGATGCTGCAATCCTCTCAAAAGTAATCAGAAAGTGTTCAATGTCATCAGTTTCGGACAGTTTTTCAAGTCTAGGCTCTTGGAGGAAACGAAACTGACCTGCTGGTTGTGCTGGGGATTGTAGATCCAACTCCTCTGTTCCAATGGACTTTAAATCCTCAGTTTCCAGTCCTGCTACAGTTGGTTGCTGTGCAGGAGATGTCCTGGCTTGCACCTCCAACTGGAGCAGTTGAAACTGATGATGCAGTGCCTTAAAACGCTGCTCTTGGCGAGTTGACTCCTCCTTCAACCGTGCATCACGGGCCTCTTGCTGTCCCATGTGAGCACGAAGAATCCCAACGAGATCTGACAATGTTGGTTCTCTAATATCCTCACCCTCAGCACCTGTTGTCCTTGCAGATGGTCCTGGCTCTGAGTGATCCACATGCTCCTCTTGGTCCATCTTTTCTTGCAGCTCCACATGAGTTCCTCTTGTACTCCGACCTCCACGCTGCATTATCCACTAAGTAGGGTTTAGCAAAAAAGAAAAAAAACTGTGCTCTCTTACTGCAGATCCCACTTCTGACACCACTTGTGAGGGACCGAGGCCAAGAATGAAGAGAGCACAGGAGGTTTTTTTAAAGAAAAAGTCTTTTGACATTTAATTTTACCAAAAAAACAAAAATACAAATTCCTAAGTAAAAGTTCTGGGCCCATAAAAGAGGTCAACTAAACAGAACATCAACATAAGGAACTGAAAACTAACTGACCTAACAAACTGACACACAAGGGAAACTATATACACTGGCTGATCAGACCATTTTGACACAAGAGGGAAAGACATAACATAACCATCTTTAGCTAACTTAATAAACTCAACTAATTCACAACAGAACTTTAACAATTTAGATCCACAACTCATTAGGGAAACAGAAATCTAAATAATCATACTTTTACATAAACAAATAAAGTAATACTAAACAATAGAAAATCTAAACCCCTCTCCCACTATCTTTTTGGCAGATGGATGAGTCCAATTAGGCTGTAGCCTCATCAATGGAGATCCACCTCAGCTGGAACTTAGCAGGCTTGGGCCTCCCACACAGCAACTTCCCCCAGATACTAGTAACTCAAAGAAAAATGCATATAAACCAAACAAGGTGACAAGAATGAGTCAACTAAAAGTGTGCACCCAATCAGTTAACCCCCCCTGCCAAACTTGCTAAGAAAAATGTGAAATATAAAGGAAAAAGGTAAATATTACAAATAAAATGATTTAACTGAAATGAAGAAAAAAGGTTACCAGACCAGGCTCAGTGTGTGGGTGCCTAGGCGACCATCACACATGTACAGACTGAACTATCTGTTCACCAGTCAGAGTTTCTCTGCTACCATCACACTCTTTACACTCAACACAGAGACACCCAAGAACCAGACCAGGGCCAGAACCCAAATCCAGCATAGAGAGGATGAGTGAATGTGGTGATGAAGGTGTGGAGGTGGATCAGTGAGTCAGAGGAGACTCTGTAGAAGGACAGAGAGCCAGCAGGACAGTCCACATACACTGCTACTCTGTTAGAGACAGAGGAGGAGGAGGAGGAGGAGGAGGAGGAGATGGGTGTGACTCTGGTATTGTGCCAGACAGAGTAACCTTGATCATCAGAGCATCTCAGACTCCAGGACTGATCACTGAATCCAAAGCAACAGTCTCTGCTGTCTCCTCTCCTTCTGATTTCTCTGTAACTCACTGATATAAAAACGTCTCCTCTCCACTCGACCTCCCAGTAGCAGCGACCAGTCAGAACATTTTCACACAGCAACTGAGGATACCAGATATCTTCAAATCTGTCTGGATGATCAGGATATGACTGAAGCTCCTCCACAAGTGTCACCTTCCTGTTGTTGTCAGACAGTTTGAGGTTTCTGTCCACTGTGTTCATGTGGATGGTGAGTGGACAGGAATCTGATGGAGAGAACAAACACAATCCAGCTGCAGTTATTGATCTATTGACACTTTGATGCTGACTGATGAATGAGTGATGGGACAGTGTGAAGATGGTTGAATGTGATGAATCCAATGAAAAACACACTTACACTTCCTCAGACCTGGTCTCAACCATGGTTCTCCAGCAGGCTCCACCCTGAAAGGAGGAGGGGGTCAGAGCATGCTAACATGGACATTACATGGCTCTCATACACACTTTGTTCTACACTGAGAAAGGAACAGTCCAACATCTGGACACGTCCACCTGATTGGAGCATCTCCAGACTAGAAGGAGCAGAATCAGGAAGCTGATTGGTCCACACCCACACCAAGAAAACTGCTTTGTGGAAGTCCCAGTTTCTTCTTTCAACCATCTTCTCCTTTTCATCTCTTCACAGATGAAGAACTCTGCAGAAACTCCTGATCTAACCAAGAGCTGCATCTTCTCTCTGCCCTGAAGTCTTATTGATCAGCTTCTGACAATAATCTCCTCTGCAGAGCAGATTGGCTCAGATTCTTTGTTGTGACTCAGCTGGGAAATGTTAAAGTGCTTCTTTTCCTGCACATGAAGCTAAATGACTGTCAGAGACTCTGTTTGAGGCCATGATGTGTGTGTTTGGAGCTGTGACGGCTTGTTTCCTACTGACCACTAACAGCTGCTTCATCATCACACTGAGGATTTGTTCCCTCACATTATTCCTGCAGATCCTGCTGCTGTGTGGACACAAACACATTTCTTTCTAAAGCAGGAACAAATCAGAGGGATCAGCAGCATCAACTCACCACACTTCTTCCACATCTGATCCAGTCTGCTGATTCATTTCCAGTTTGAAGTGCAGCCACATCACCAGCTTCTACTGACTCGAACATCTACACTGTTATTGAAGCTGATTGATCATCTGATGGATGATTGAATTAGTAATTACTGAATCAGCAGCATGGGATCATCAAAGCTCTAAAGTCCTGAGTGAAGAGGAGAGGTTAGACTGCCTCTGGTGGTCAGACATGGAGCTGCAGCTGCTGAAATACAGGATGTGACAGGATTCAGGAAAGTCTGTCTCATCTTTCCTCAACATCAGCTGTGAACATACTGAGTCCTTTCACATTAACCAGGAAACCTGATGTAACATCATCATCTTCATCACAACACACACACTGCCATCTCCATCACCTCCTCCAGCACCCGATCCAGCCGTTATCACATGACTGAAGCAGCATTATCAGTGGTTATCAGTCCATTCCTACGGGACAGTAGGGCTCTACTCCGCCTCCTAGTGGCTCCAGTAGGTCCTTATCATCTATTTACACCACTGATCAGCAGCACTGATACAGGAAGACTCCTGATCCAGTCCCACAGGAATCCAGTCCACCGGCAGGTCTGAAATCTTTAGCATGACGCTGCATTTTCTGGTAAAACAACCTACATTTAAGTCATGTGACTGCTGAGTGAATATTGAGTATAAAGTGACAAAGTCTGGACAGAAATCCAGTGACTCTCAGTCATTTTCATTCATGTCCTCATTATGAGTCCAGATCATCAAACACTAAGCCAGACTTCAGGAGCACGAAGAAGTAAAGAACTTGTGTTTTCCTGTCTAACTCCTCTTTTCAGATCAGATCAGGGGGAGGGGCTCCACTGACTGTCTCCATCATTGTGATCAGCTGTGTGCAGCTAATTGAAGGAAACTGATAAAAACTGCAACGACACTCATGTGTGACGTTGCACGGAGCAGCGGCACCAACAGAAGACGACATGAATGAAAGAATCTAGAGGGAACGAGTCTTCAGGGACCAGAATACTTCCTGCTCTATATGTGTCTCATCTAAATTCATGTTGTGGGTCTGTTGCTGTGATTCAGCATCAGGAGCCTCCAGTAAGTGGGAGAATCACTGAGCATCATCATTCATGGGAAGCTTTTCATCCATCATGTGTTTAAATGTATCTATTCAGAGGTAGGAATACAGGTCTGATCAACACGTGCACATTTCCACATGGACTGATTTCTAAAGAGAACTTTACAAGAACATGACTGTTCACACGCTTTTATAAATATCTGTGCTAAGCTAAGCTAAGCTAACATTTCCTGGAGCATCTCTGTGTCTGATCCAGGGTCAGAGGACAGAAAAGATGTTTCTATGACAGAATGTCCCTTTAACCTGCAGAGATGTTTCCAGACTGAAGAAACTCTGAGCAACAGACAGTTATCACTGTTGTTCCTGCAGATGTTCTCCTTGGAGACTCTCCTACTCACATATCTGCTGTGAGCAAAGGAAAAAGGCTCCTACATGTATGATGGTTCATATAACACTCATATCCAGCATGAAGCAGGACTGAGTGAAGGACAGAGAAAATGTCTGCAGATCTTCCTCCTCTATCAGACATTGTGTGGCTGCAGCAGCCTCTCCATACCTGAGTCTGTGTGGATCCTTCAGTGCAGCCATCAGCAGCTTCACTCCTGAGTCTCCTGGATGGTTGTATCTCAGGTCCAGCTCTCTCAGATGGGAGGGGTTGGAGGTCAGAGCTGAGGCCAGAGAAGCACAGCCTTCCTCTGTGATCAGACATCCTGACAGGCTGCAGAAAACAACACGTATGACAGAAACTCTGAGAGAACTGCTGTGAAACTAAAGCTGAACGTCATCAGATGTTCAGAGAAACTGGACCTGTCTCACATTATTGGCTTTGTGTCTTCATTTGTTCCAAGTTTATGACTTCATGACTCAGCTTGTGACAAATGTCAGACTTCCAGGTTTCTACAGAGATCCACCAATCATGTTTTCAGGGGAGTCTTTTGAAAGGCATCCAACCTCCTTCATTCAGCCTGGTGGAGTTAGAGAGAGGCTGCTCTGCTGACTCTACTTATTCTGATTAAAACATGTCCAGCAAAATATGAACTTAAAATATTGGTTTTATTGTGGGTGAGAACAAAGTTGACCTAGGAGCTTGAGGGTGACTGCTTCTCTTAAGATTCAATTCTGAAAAAGCTGCATTAATGTGTGTTTAATTTGTTCATAAATAAGTTGTGTTTACGAGTGTGCTTGTGTATAAACTAATTCTGGGCAACGATTCAAATATTTAATCGCAATTAATCACATGACATGCTGCAATGAATTGCGATTAATCGCATTGTTACGCACAAAATGTCTCTTTCCTTTAAAAGAAGGCCTTCAGCTATATAAAGAAAATGCATTACATTTTGGTTTACAAACACTACATCAGAGGTCTCCAACCTGAGACTCTGGAGCCGCAAGTGGCTCTCTGGACCTTCCACAATCCCTTTATATACGTGGCTAAAATATTTTTTTATTTATTTATCTTTCCTGTTGTTAGGTTGGAAACCAGGGACTTTCTTTCATTTTACATAATTTTCCACAAATATCTACATCCATTAGAAGAAAGTCTGTCTATTCTCTTTTTTATCAAGGTTTTATTTGTCAGTGTGACATTTGAAGCTTGTCTGTGGTAATACAGACTAGTTTCTTTCCACCAGGTCCCCATAGCTTGTTTGTCTCAGACCAGCAGTTACGTTCTGCCTGGTGTGATCTGAAAAAAATTAGCCTGAAGACATTTCGTTTTCACGTTGAAATCCGCGTCAATAAAATGTAGCGCATACGGCTATATGATGTGGCTTGACTACAGCGCTGGACTGTAGCTACGTCCTTCACACCACCGTCACCACACTCATCATCCAGGGCAGAGAGAGACACTCCACCAACATGGAGACGAGATGGCAATGTCTGTGTTGATGAGTTTCTTAAATCCCGGATTGTTCACTGAGTTAAGTGAGAAAAAGTTCTGTTTGTTTATAACGTTTATCTCTCTGTGTCTCTGGATTATTTAGTCGCGACTCACAAAAATTGAATATTTTTCTATTTTCTTGTGTGGCGTTGCAAGCCCCCATTCGCACGTCTGCGTGAACGAGTGCAACATTTCACATGCACGAATGTAACTTGGCTGGAGGAAGGCAGCGATTCGCCTCATAGCGTAAGTTCAATAGAAAATGAATGGAGAAGAAGCGACGTCGCCTCCCGTGTGTCCGACCCTTAACTGGGGAGGTGTTTGCAACTCGAGCTGAATAAAACTAAAGCAGTCGGGGCAGTGGGAGGAGTCTGCACCAGAGCGCTGCAATGCCTGCTGCGCTCGATTTGCAACTGAAAACAGCACAAGAGCGAACTGCAAAGGACAAAAATAATTGGATCCTTTTATTTTTATGATCGTTGAAAACTCAGATCTGTTGCATAGTGGCCGCAATAACTCTGCACAACACCTCGAAGTTAGTTAACATTTAACTAAAGCTCGGTGCACATATTACACAAGCACATGAGGCTTACAACTTCAACTTTTTTTCTCTCTAATCAGAGTGATAATACAATAACAAGAGAGCGAGTTCGCCCTCTATTGGTTAACTCCAGAACAACATATAAAATATGTATCACTACAAGTATACTCACACTTGTATTCAAACCAAATTAATAATATTAAATCTCAATATACCACATCTCCCCCACCTTTAAGCGAACAACCCGTACTACGGATTATCTTAATACTAAAGGTGTTTTTGTAGACAAATTTTCATTTTAACTGGATGTGCCTTATTAACAAAGCATGGTAATTAATCTTAACACATTAACAAATAAAGTCTTTAAGGTGAACAAGTGAACATCTCTCTCTGGTTGAACGTCTCACTTCTGGCTCAGTGGGCAAGTCTTTTTGAATCGGAATGTCCAGGGCAGATGGTAATTGCGATTTTTCCTCAGGACAAGAACTGGTTTGTTCTGTCATCACTGCAGGCATTAAACCATCAGCATCGGGGCGATTGTCTGGAAACGACACCAAACTGTTCTCTGGCCTGTTACTCAGTTCTGGACCTAGAAGTTTAGCTCGAACTTAATCCACATGCCTCTTCATGACTTGACCACTACCAATACTAACTGTATAGGATAGGGGGCCTGTGAAGCTTTGAATAACTCCGGGAATCCATTTTGGTTCATAAGAGTAATTCCAGATGAGAACATCATCTCCAGGTGCAAAACTTCTTTGTTTGCTGTGTTTTGTGATTCTCCTTTTGTTTTAGTTGCTTTTGTTGCACTCTGGTTTTCACATCTGGTACCACTAAATCCAGTGCAAACCTAAGTCTACGCGACATCATCGACTCGGCAGGTGACAATCCTGTCGTGGCATGAGGTGTGATCCAGTAACTAAACAAGAACCGAGAAAGTCTAGTTTGTATTGTCCCTTCTTTCATCTTTTTCATCCCCTCCTTGAACGTTTGAACTGCTTTCTCTGCTAGTCCATTTGAGGATGGATGGAAAGGAGCTGACCTCACGTGACGTATCCCATTTTGTTTCATGAATGATTCAAACTCAGCACTTGTGAAGCAGGTCCCATTGTCCGACACATGCATTTTTGGTAGACCAAAAACACTGAAGCTTTGTCTCATTTTCTCAATAGTAGCTTGGGATGTGGATGTTTTCATTGGATAAATGTCCATCCACTTGGAGTGTGCATCCACTATCACCAGAAACATTTCTCCAAGGAATGGTCCGGCATAATCCACATGAATCCTAGACCATGGCGACTCAGGCCATTCCCAAGGGTGTAATGGTGTGGGTGCAGGTGCTTTTTGCTGTGACTGACACTCATAACATGCCTGTACAGTTCTTTCCACATCTTGGTCCATACCTGGCCACCACATGCATGATCTGGCTAGGCCTTTCATTTTTGTCATTCCACTGTGTGTCTGATGCAGCATCTTAAGCATTTTCGCTCTACCTTTGGTGGGAATAATAACTCTAGCTCCCCAGAGAACACATCCATCCCTCACGCTGAGCTCCATTTTCCGCTGGTAGAAAGGCTTAAGGCAAGAATCTGTTTCTGCAGGCCATCCTGTAAGAACATATTCATGGACCCGAGACAAAGTCACATCTTTAGCAGTCCAACTCTTGATTTGGTTTGCATTCACCAATGACTCATCCAAGAGGTCCATCATTAGAACTTGCTCAGTTCTCTCCTCCTTCCTTAATTTGACAGGAACTGGCAATCTGCTCAGTGCATCCGCATTAGCATGGTGTTTTCCTGGTTTGTACACTATGTTATACTTGTATGCACTTAGTCGAACAGCCTACCTTTGCACTCTTGGTGATCCCATTTGTGGAATCGGCTTCTTCTCATTGAACAGATAGATTAACGGCTTGTGATCTGTGTAGATGGTGAAGGTGCGTCCGTACAAGTATTTGTGAAACTTTTCAACACCGAACATGACTGCAAGGCCTTCTTTATCTAGTTGTGAATACCTTGTTTCAGCTGGCTGTAAAGTGAGCGAGACAAATACAATTGGCCTCTCACTTCTGTCTTCCATGATATGTGATAAAACTGCTCCTAATCCATAAGGTGAAGCATCACATGACAGAATTAACTCTCGATCAGCAGAGTAATGAACTAGAACATCAGATGTGTTTAGCAAGTTCTTTGCATTTTGAAAAGCTATTTCCTGTTAGTTGTTCCACTTCCAGCGCACATCATGTCGTAACAGTTCATGTAATGGTGCTAACAAAGTTGCCAGGTTTGGAAGGAACTTGTGATAATAGTTTAGCAGTCCCAAGAACGATTTTAGTTCTGTAACATTTGTGGGAGCTGGTGCATCTTGGATTGCTTTTACATTTTTGTCCACTGGGTGTAGTCCTTGTGCATCAACTATCTGTTGATAAGTATGACTCATGTCCAGTTTGGAAAACTGTTTACCTTTTGCAAGGGTTGTGAACAAATCATCCACTCGGGGTATTGGATATTGCTCTCGAGAAGACACAGTGTTCACAGTTAGTTTGTAATCTCCACATAGCCTGACTGTTCCAACAGGTTTTAGAATAGGTACAACAGGAGCAGCCCACTCAGAATATTTCACAGGAGTGATTATTTCTTCTTTTAGCAACCTGTCAATTTCTTCATTCACTTTCGCTGTCATGGTGTAAGGAATAGACCTGGGGCGGAAGAAGCGCGGGACAGCGTTGTCTTTCACATGAATGGTAGCTTTAGTGCCCTTTAAGGTGCCTAGCTCCTCCTTGAACACTTCTTCATGTTTGCTCAGCACTTCTTGCAATGTGGTCTTTGTTTCTTGTGAAGCGTTTTTCTCCGAATTGACGTGATGTACTTGACGAGCTTTTTGTCTGGCTTTTTTTTCTTTCCAGTTCAGGTGAATGTCCTCAAGCCAGCCTCGACCCAGCAAAGTGGGGCCATTCCCTTTTTTTTTTTTTTTATTTATTTATTTATTTTTTTTTAACTTGTCATGTCCAGCATCATAGCAAGCAAGATGATAATCTGGTTGCTGTATCGTGCTGAACAAATTCCTACAACTTTTACAAAAGCAGAAACACACACACAGAAAAAAAACAAACAAAACAAAAAAAAAACAGGGCTGCCAGTCATTAAGAGTTTTTAAACAATAACCAAATCAAAAAGACATAACAGCGACCAGATACTACCTCACAGGAAAAATACAAAAAAAAAATTTAATAATTATCGCTTAGTATTAAAACCCACTAGACAACTCAGTGACTGTGTCAGCATGCAGAGCATGAGAAACAAGGAGTGATCAGTGATGAAGAGTGGTGAGTGAGATCATGCAAATGCGACCACGCCTCCACGGAGGCCAGAGGCAGACCAGGGCCTGGCCTGGGCCCTCAGCAGCAGACCCCGAGCACCAACCCAAGCCACCCCACCACAAAGACGACTCCAGCCCCACCCGAAGGGCGGCAGAGGAGAGCCCCAGCAAGAGCCGCACACCCCGGGAACCAGGGTGCTATCAGCCCCCTCCCCCCACTCCCCATCTACTTCAACCTGCACCCCATATAACCCCACACTCACACCCTCCCCCGTGCTACACCCACAATCACTCACCACCACACAGTCACGCCACACACAACCCACCCACCATGCCCCGTGGGGGACACCCCAGGCAGACCAGCCGACAGCGAGCCCCAAGCACCAACCCTCACAGAGCCAGCAGTCCACCAGTGCAGCCACCCCAGGACCCGGCCCCGGGGCAACCCCCCCCACAAGTGCACTTAACCCCGCCCCAACCACACACAGAAACACATGCACACACCTATTTCCTTGCACCAACCCAGGCACCACCAGTGGCCTCACCCCCCGCCACGAGGCGACTCCAACCGCTGGCCCCCACAGCCTCCGACGGGGCCAGACCCAGAGCCACCCCCACCGCAGAGCAGCCCGGTCCCGTACCACGGGCAACTACAAAGAACCTGCAACCACCAGTTACTCCCGGCCATTTCTCAAACCCCCATAGCAAAGAGGTCACAGTCCTCCACCTACACTAAGTGATGGAACTAAGCACAGGGGACCAGAAGGAATGAGATTCAGCCGAATAGTTCTTTGAGGAGGCAGACATTGTCTCACTACTGATGTGGTCAACTAAGAGATTCCTAAACTGCTGAATACACAGATTATTTTTGTTTTTCCAGTTCACAAGGATAGTTTTCTTTGCGATGCATAATGCTGTGCGTATCATGTGTGCAGAGTTAATTGCCATATTAATGTCACCCAAGTCACCTAGTGGACATAGTGCGGGGATTGTAGGAATATTACATTTAAACCATGTTGACATGTCCACACATACCTGAAGCCAGAACCTGCGGACAGGTGTGCAGGACCACAAGGCATGGAGGTAGTTGTCTGGTGTGTTTTCATTGCAGTGTGTGCAGATGTTTGATTGTGACAGACCCATCCTGAACATCCTTTGTCCTGTATAATGAGTTCTATGCAGAATTTTGAATTGTATTAGTTGCATATTTGAATTTTTAGTAATTTTAAATGTGTTTAAACATATTTGTGACCATTTGTCTTTATTAAAGTTACTGGATAAGTCACCCTCCCATTTTGAAGTTGGAAGACAGATTGAGTCTTCTAGTTTAGATAATAGTCTATATGTTTTTGATAATAGCTTTGGGGCATTGAGATTCATGAATTCTGCCACCCTAATAGGTAGCTGTAAGTTTAATTGATTAATGGTATATTTTTTACATATAATAGATTTAAGCTGGTGATATTCTAAAAATGTTTTGCTACTGATTCCATATTGTGAAGTAAGAATATTAAATGATAAGAAGTTTCCATTTTCGATTATATGTTCTGTTTTATTCCTTTATTTTTCCATTGAGTAAAATTGATAAGCTTTTTGTTTTGCAGGATGTCAGGGTTGTTCCAGAGGGGTGTAAACTTACATGGAAAAAGTGAGGATTTGGTTATTTTTAGAAAATCCCACCAAGCCACGAAGGAGGAACTGATATTGATGCTTTTAAAACACTTATGTGTTTTGATGGTTGAGCTAATGAATGGCAGGTCAGAGATAAACACATCCTCACACAATGCTTGCTCTACATCTAACCATGTTTCATCCAGACTGCTGGGTTTAAGCCATTTGGAGATATACTGTCGCTTGTTAGCTAAGAAAAACATGATTAAAGTTGGGTAGCTCAAATCCACCTCTATCTTTAGTCTGTTGTAAAGTATTTAGACTGATAACGTGATGGCTTATTTTTCCATAAAAATTTAGATATATGTGAGTCCAGTGACTTAAACCAACTGGAGGATGGTTTAGTGGGTATCATTGAAAACAGGTAGTTTACTTTAGATAGAACCATCATTTTAACTGTGGCAACCCTCCCCATGAGTGATATGGGTAAGCGCCTCCACCGGGAGAGATCATCCTCTATTGCTTTAAGTAGCTGGACATAATTTAGTTTTGTTAGTTCTGATAACCTGGGGGAAATGTTTATGCCTAGATATTTAATGTTTCCAGACTGTATTGTAGTATTGGGTATGTTTTGTAGGTCACAGTTGATGGGCATAATAATAGTCTTAGACCAGTTAATAGAGTAGTCAGAAATTGATGAGAATGTGTTAATTAGTGTGATTGTCTGGGGGAGAGACGTCGGTGAGTTCTGGAGAAAAAGTAATACATCATCAGCATAAAGACTTATCTTGTGTTCTATATTTTGGCATGGATTTCCTTTAATCTCTTTATTTTGTCTTATGGCAGCAGCTAGGGGTTCAATGAAAATAGCAAAGAGTGATGGAGAAAGTGGGCAGCCCTGTCTGGTTCCTCTCTGCAAACAGAAGCTTTGATCATTGGTCTTCACACATGCATTTGGGTTGTTATATAATATTTTTATCCAATCTATCAAAGATGACCCAAACCCAAATTTGTTTAACATTGCAAATAAAAATTTCCAGTTACTCGGTCAAACACTTTTTCTGCATCTAAAGAAATTACTGTGGATTCCAGATTATGTAGAGTAGAATAATCTATGATGTTAATTAATCTACGCATGTTAGTAGAGGAATGTCTACCTTTAATAAAGCCTGTTGGTCAGGATGTATTATTAGAGGGGTTATTTTTTCTAATCTTCTGGCCAAAGCTTTGCTAATTATTTTGGAGATCTACATTTATTAATGAAATTGGACAGTAACTGGATGGAAGTGTTGGGTCTTTACCTGGTTTTAATAGTAGAGTAATATTGGCTAGGTTCATATTTGAAGGTATTTTTTGTTTTTCCTTTATTTCTAATATCATATTGTAGAAAGTGGGGTGCCAGCATTGTCCAGAATTCTTTGTAGAATCTGCACCATCTCGACCTGGAGCTTCATTGTTGGGCAATATGCTGGAGAGCTTCATGGAGTTTGCCAACTGAAAGGGGGGAATCCAAGACCATTTTAACTTCATGTTTTAATTGTGGAAGATTGATGTTACTAAGAAATTTATCAATATTGTCATCTGTTGTAGTTAGTTGTGATGTATATAATGTTTTTATAGAATTCTTTGAAAAGTGTTATTTATCTTGTCTGAATCGTTGCTGATGTTTCCTTCTGGATCTCTGACAGAGGAGATGGTTGTTTTCTCCTTGTTTGTTTTTAACTGATTAGCCAGGAACCTTCCAGATTTATTTCCATGCTCAAAATTCTCCAAGCGAAGTCTTTGCACCAAGAACTGTCTTTTTATCTATTATTTAAATAAATTCAAGTTTAGCTTTCCTTATAGCATTTAGTGTGTGTTCTTCTCTGGGGAGACATGGTAAGCATCCTCTAAAGGATTTGATTCTGAGTTCTAACTCTGAAATTCTCAAAGTTTCCTTCTTTTTCTTATGAGAGGAAAAGGAAATTATTTTCCCTCTCATTACTGCTTTCCTGCTTCCCAAGAACACTTGCTGAAGTTTCTGGCAAGTCGTTATTTTCTAGATATAAGGACCATTCTCTTTTGAAATAGCTGATAAACTCTGGATCTTTAAGTAATGACGTATTAAATCTCCAGTTTCTAGTTGCTGGTTTATTGCTCTTACTTCTCAGAGTGAATGATACTGGTGCGTGATCACTAATGCTAATAGGATGGATCTTGATTTCTGACATGTCATTCATCAGCGAGCTGCTAGTTAAGAAATAATCTAATCTAGAATAGGAATGGTGAACTGAAGAGAAGAAAGTGTATTCTCTTAGTGTGGGATGGTGAGAGCGCCAAGCATCACAGAGACCAAAATCCTTCATGTACTGTTTCAGTTTCTGAGGATTTCCAGACTCGATGAGCTCCTGTGGTACTTTTTTTCTCCAGTATAATGTTAAAATCACCCCCTACAATTAATGTGTTATCTGAGTGACCATAGAGTGAGGCGAAGAGGGAGTGAAAGAAAGAGGGATCATCTACATTTGGACCATATATATTTGCAATACATAACTTAACATTTTTAATAGATAATGTAACTATTATAAATCTGCCTTCTGGATCTATGATTGTATTATCTATGTCAAAATTTAACCTTCTATTAATGAGAGTTGCTACTCCTCTCTGCCTAGAATTATAACAAGCTGAATACACGTGTGGAAACTGGGTTGTTGAGAGAAGATCTATTGTTGAGTTTGATAAATGAGTCTCTTGGAGTAATATTATATCTGCTTTCATTTCTTGTAAACGATTAAAAATTGTTAACCTCTTTTCCCTTGTGCCAGCTCCACGCACATTCCAAGTGACAAATGTGAGTTCATTCATGAACAAACCACAGAGATGAGGCCTATATGCATATTACTGAAGAGTGTGTGCGTGCATCCCACTGCTTCTCTGCGTGCATGTGTATGTGCCTGTTGGTTGTGACAGAGATGTATGTGCGCTTGTGCTGTTCTGTGTGTGTTCCTGTAAATCATGAAAAGTGCTGATGTGTTTATAATATAATGATAAATGTTACCGTTAACCGTTAAAGGGTCGGAGAGAAGAAGGTGTAAAGAGTGAAAAGAGCGACAGTGCCAAAGGAAAAAAGTAATTTAAAAAACGCATCTGTGCTGAGAACAGTGTAGTGGAGACGGGGCAGTGGATTTACTGTTAACTAAATTATCTTTTATGGCAGTTTTATGGATATAACATTGATCTAGTGAGACAACAGGAAAATTAAAGCACATACCAAGTCAGTAGAGCCACGGAAGTGATGTCCGGGGTCGCGGTACAGCTGTCCATTAATAAATAATTTATCCACTGCGATGACAGCGCGAGCACCTTGCGTGATGGATTTCCTCCTGATGGGAAACAGGACTCTCCGTCGGTCCAGAAATCTCTCTGGGATATTGGTTCGTTTACCTCCAAAGTTGGTTCCCTTCAGTCGCAGCCCTGGTTCTTCACCTGCTCCTTCTGTTTGAAGCTGACGAACTTCGCTACAATAGGTCTTGGTCTGCTGGACCCGGGTTTCCTCCCGCCGAGCTGATGGACTCTGTGAAAGGAGATGTTTTTCACCGTTTCCTCCGGGAGCTTCAGGTGGGTTTTGATGAAGTTTTGTCACCGTGGTCTCGGGGTCCTCCTCCGTCTGCTCTGGGATCTCTGCAAATACCAGGTTCTCTCTCATGCTCCGCGCCTACAGATCGATCACCTTTTCCTTCATCTTCTTATTTTCCTCCGAGAGACGGGTCAAGCCGTAGGTGAGGGATTTTACCGACTCTCTGAGACCCAGCATTTTCTACAGCCAGAGTTTCCACCTGCTTCTGCTGAATTCTAATGATTCACGTAGCGCCTGGAACTCCTTTGTGGAGAATTTCTACCAGGCTCAAAACGCGCATCAAAACTACTGAGTTTCTTATCTATAGAGATCAGAACATCTGTTGAGTCGTTCCCCGGTGTTGAAATAGCTCCAGGTGAATCCTCATTTCGCTGTCTCTTGGACTTAGATGAGGTGGAGGGGGTGGATGTGTTGTTTGGTTTCCCCATGACGATTCTGGTCGTAACAACGATCTATAAAATCTGTCAGGCTGGCCAAATCCTCCTCGCTGTGCTCCAGAGTTAACCTTTTAAAAGACACTATTTTCCTACTTTAAAGAATATTTTGATTAGGCTGGCACAAAATACAATTGAATGAAAGTATAAATGTTTGGGGCGCGCCTAGTTTGGAATCTGCCGTCTTCCGGAACTACGTCACCTACAGCATTAGCGTCACCTACCTGTCACCAGCCAGCAGCCATTCCCTTTGACCACCACTATGGGCAGTTTAGCTCATTGCTTTTTGTACCTGACTTGAACGTAAGCTGCTCCAACAAGCTGCCATAGACAAGATGCCGCCAACAGTGTGCACAGCCTGCCGTCTGTCAGGTTTCCGCGGCCATCTGGTTTTATTTTTGGTATTTTCAGTTAGTGATTGCTTTTATACTGCTCCTGCTCATTTTGTTTATGATCGCCAGTCACTTCTTAACATCTGAGTGGCTTGTGAACGGCTTCCACAGTTCAGGTTAGAGATTCCTACAGCTGGTACTCCTCCTACTCCTTGCCTGTCTGAGGTACCAGCTTAACTGTGCCGTGCTCCCTGCGTCATTCCCCGCAGGAAGGGCTTCAGGAAACAGGGAAAGCAGGGAGGTGTTGTAGTGAGACTCAGGGCCTGCTTGTGCTCCACCAGTGGTGGTTTCCTGGATCTTTTCTCTGGATCCTGCCCCTCAGGTCGAACAGCTGAGTTTGGCTTACGGTGGATCTGGCCTGTTTGCTCCGGATCCACTACCTGCTTGGTGTCGGCCCTTTCCTATGGCGGCCCCTCTTCCTCGCCGCCACCAAGTTCACAAGTGTGGAGTGGATTTCTCCAACCGTCGTCCTCTGGATTATGTGGATTTACGGGTAAAGTAGGACCTTGTTTTGCATCTGGCACTTGTCAATGCCAGATTCGCTGGCAAACAAAACTTTTCTGCTCAAAGACTTCTTTGAATCCCAGAAATTGGATTTATGTTTATAACAGAGACTTGGCTTCATGATGGTGAGTCCGTTGCCTTTTCTGAACTTCTTTCACCCCAATGCTGTTTCTCCAGCTCTCCCGGTGTGACTGGTAAAGGTGGTGGGCTGGCTTCGTGTTGGAGGTCTAGCTTCTGCTGTCGGAGACCTTCATCAAGCCCCACTTTAGTAATTTGAACTACAGCTTCTTGTAATCGAGCTCAGCAGTCCTGTATTATGTGCTTTGATTCTACCGTCCGCCAAAAATTAATAAGGATTTTCTCAAAGACTTATCAGACTTTGTGGCTGGAAATTGCTCTCAATTATGAGCATTTCTTAATTATCTATCGTAATTGCGATTAAAATTCAATTAATCCCCAGCCCTAGTGTAGCGTCAGGTTTGTAAATGTAAACGTGTGGTAACCAGAGAAAGTCCAAAATCTCAGCTAACAGGCTCAGTAAAACCATTTCTATCACCAACAAACACAGTTTAAGACAACAAACAATTCAAAGAGCAGGTATACAAGTCCGAAAAACACAGATGATGTCTCCCCATGAAGACGAACAAACAGCTCCTCTACTGAAATCTCACATCTCACAGATCCACAGCTGGAAGTTTCACTCGATATGACCAAGATTACCGAACAGAGGCAGAAGAAGACCCGATTATGCTGCATGTTGTAAAAGTCAAGAACAACATGTCTTACCTTTGCTGTCTGACCTAGTTTAAAACCAAGTTTATAAAAAAAAATAATAGTTAAATAATAAGTTTCTCATTCTTTTCTGGGAGCAGTTTCGCATAAAAAGAATCACGATGTTCTGCATCTGTTATGAGTTTGACAGATGACAGATAAAGAGAAACGTTGGTTCTTCCTTTTTCTTAAGTTCCAGACAGAAAACGTCTTTCATTTTAATAAATCCGCTCTCTCCTGATTACATCAGACGCATCGCTGCAGCAGGGAAGGGAGACATGGACGCCATGTTTCTGTCATCAAAGCTTGCGGCCAGCAAAAAAACACAAAAAACAAAACAAAAAAAAAACAACAACAAACAAACAAACAGAAAAAAACCCCAGCTGAACTATATAATAATTAATAATTAAAATTAACAGCATTAATTAAGCGTTGTGTTAACGCGCAATTAACATGTTAACAAGCCCAGCATTAGTATAAACACAAAGTAATGTTACTGTACTGTCTGGCAGTAATACAGTCATGGAGAGTGTAAGAATACACAGGAAGTTCCTGTAGTGATCTTTGATATTCTTCTGTTTTATTGGCTGGACGTAGGTGTGTGTGTGTGTTTGTGTGTGTGTGTTTGTGTGTGTGTGTGTGTGTGTGTGTGTGTGCGTGTGTGTGTGTGTGTAAGCACTAACCACTTTAAACAAGCTGATGGTGGCCAGGTTAGTTTTGATTTGAGTAAGCTACCACAATTGTTTACCTGATTTTATCGTGATGACAAAACTCAAATATATTGTCAGACTATATAAGAGTAATGACACACATACATCTGATATTCATACAAACAGCTTCCACAAGTTTGTTACTCATGAATAAAAACTATTTTAAACTTAGTTTGATGAATCCTGACCTGAGAGTTTCCAGTTTGCAGTCTGGACTCTTCAGTCCACCACACAGCTTCTTCAGTCCTGAGTCCTGCAGGTCGTTGTTACTCAGGTCCAGTTCTGTCAGACTGGAGGACTGGGAGCTGAGGACTGAGGACAGAGGTCCACAGCTTGTCTCTGAGAGACCACACGCACTCAGCCTGGAGAGAAAGTTACAGAGAAAATGTAAGACGTGAAAAGACTGAATCAGCACTCATGTTGAACGTCGACTCAAAGAACACCTGTAGAGAAAATCAGGTGTAACTCCACAGTGTTTTACCTGTTTCATAGTGTTCTTACTGTTTGTTGACTGTTTCATTTTACACGTGTTTAACTGGTAAAAGAGATGTTGGTAAAATAAGTTCAGTTTACTCTCAAACTGTCCTGAAATGAGAAGTTTTATATTTTCTTTTTTTTTACAGGTTTAGTGAAATGTTACAATGTTTGGCTCAAAGTTTGATGTTTAGAGGATCAACACATTTATAGTGTTTGCTGTAAATAAATAACCTTTGTTGTAATCCACCACATTTATTTGTTCTTTGTTTTTACAATCTTACAAGAAATGTTGTCACACTGTGAGTAGCATTTATTTATACAGCACCTTTCACAAACAAAGGCTAAAGTGCTTCACAGAAGAAGTAAACTTGTTCAAATCCACAAATAAATGAAACAA